>NW_024056347.1:0-89861 GCF_013401445.1 Tripterygium wilfordii | reverse complement strand
TCAAATTGCACGAAACACGAAAGTGAATGGATGGAAATGGAAAAAGAAAGAAAAGAAAGTTAAAAAATGTGGAAATAAAAACTTGTCTATGCATAGAACGAGCATTCTAAGGCATCAAATTTGACCGTTATACTCTATTAGTGTTCTTAGAAGTCTTAACTTGCTAGTTTAGTTTACTTTTGGACAACGTTTCGTTAGGTAAAGAAGCCAATAGACCAAGTTATAAGTTCAAAATGCACGAAACGTGAAAAAATTGTCTATGCATGAATATGAGCATTCCTAAGGCATAAATCGGACCGTTATACTCTTTATGGTCTTTCGAAAAGTCTTAACTTGCTAGTTTAGCTTTTGGACAAACGTTTCGTTAGGTAAAGAAGCCATAGACCAAGTTTAAGTTCAAATTGCACGAAACGTGAGAAAAACTTGTCTATGCATAGAATGAGCATTCCTAAGGCATAAATTGGACCGTTATACTCTATTAGTGTTCTTAGATCTTAACTTGCTAGTTTAGCTTTTGGACAACTGTTTCGTTAGGTAAGAAGCCAATAAGACCAAGTTAAGTTCAAAATTGCACTGACACGTGAAAAACTTTGTCTATGCATAGAACTTGAGCATTCCTAAGGCATGCAAATTGGACCGTTATACTCTATTTAGTGTTCTTAAGAAGTCTTAACTTTGCTTAGGTCTAGCTTTTGGACAACGTTTCTTTCTCTTTTTTTTTTTTTTTTTGTTAGGTACAGAAGCCAATAGGAACAAGTTAAGTTCAAAATTGCATCGAAACGATGGAAACAACCTTGTACTATGCCCATATATATTAAGCATTCCTTAAGGCATCAAATTGGACCGTTATACTCTATTTAGTGTTCTTAGAAGTCTTAACTGCTAGTTTAGCTTTGGACACGTTATCGTTAGGTAAAGAAGCCAATAGACCAAGTTATAGTTCAAAATTGCACGAAACGATGAAAAACTTGTCTACGCATAGAACTGAGCATTCCTAAGGCATCAAATTGGACCGTTATACTCTATTTAGTGTTCTTAGAAGTCTTAACTTGCTAGTTTAGCTTTTGGACAACGTTTCGTTAGATAAAGAACCCAATAGACCAAGTTAAGTTCAAAATTGCACGAAACGAGAAAAACTTGTCTACGAATAGAACTGAGCATTCCTAAGGCATCAAATAGGACCATTATACTCTATTTAGTGTTCTTAGAAGTCTTAACTTGCTAGTTTAGCTTTTGGACAACGTTTCGTTAGGATAAGAACCAATAGACCAAGTTAAGTTCAAAATTGCAGCGAACGTGAAAAACTTGTCTATGCATAGAACTGAGCATTCCTAAGGCATCAAATTGGACCGTTATACTCTATTTAGTGGTCTTCGAAGTCTTAACTTGCTAGTTTAGCTTTTGGACAACGTTTCGTTAGGTAAAGAAGCCAATAGACCAAGTTAAGTTCAAATTGCGCGAAACGTGAAAAACTTGTCTATGCATGAAATTGAGCATTCCCTAAGGCATCAAATCGGACTCAGCTATACTCTATTTAGTGGTCTTCGAAGTCTTAACTTGCTAGTTTAGCTTTGGACAACGTTTCGTTAGGTAAAGAAGCCACTAGACCAAGTTAAGTTGAAAATTGTACGAAACGTGAAAAACTTGTCTACGCATAGAATTGAGCATTCCTAAGGCATCAAATTGGACCGTTATACTCTATTTAGTGTTCTTAGAAGTATTAACGTGCTAGGTTTAGCTTTTAGACAACGTTTCGTTAGGTAAAGAAGCCAATGGACCAAGTTAAGTTCAAAATTGCACGAAACGTGAAGAACTTGTATATGCATAGAATTGAGCATTCCTAAGGCATCGAAATTGGACCGTTTATACTCTATTTAGTGTTCTTAGAAGTCTTAACTTTGCTAGTTTAGCTTTTGGACAACGTTTTCGTTAGGTACAGAAGCCAATAGACCAAGTTAAGTTCAAAATTGCACGAAACGAGAAAAACTTGTCTACGCATAGAACTGAGCATTCCTAAGGCATCAAATTGGACCGTTATACTGTATTTAGTGTTCTACAAAGTTTTAACTTGCTAGTTTAGCTTTTGGACAGCAGTTTCGTAAGGTAAAGAAGCCAATAGACCAAGTTAAATTCAAAATTACACGAAACGTGAAAAACTTGTCTATGCATATAATTGAGCATTCCTAAAGCATCAAATTGGACCGTTATACTCTATTTAGTGGTCTTCGAAGTCTTAAATTGCTAGTTTAGCTTTTGGACAACGTTTCGTTAGGTAAAGAAGCCAATAGACCAAGTTAAGTTCAAAATTGCACGAAACGTGAAAAACTTGTCTATGCATGAAATTGAGCATTCCTAAGGCATCAAATCGGACCGTTATACTCTATTTAGTGGTCTTCGAATTCTTAACTTGCTAGTTTAGCTTTTGGACAACGTTTCGTTAGGTAAAGAAGCCAATAGACCAAATTAAGTTCAAAATTGCACGAAACGTGAAAAACATGTCTATGCATAGAACTGAGCATTCCTAAGGCATGAAATTGGACCGTTATACTCTATTTAGTGTTCTTAGAAGTCTTAATTTGCTAGTCTAGCTTTTGGACAACGTTTCGTTAGGTACAGAAGCCAATAGACCAAGTTAAGTTCAAAATTGCACGAAACGAGAAAAACTTGTCTACGCATATAATTGAGCATTCCTAAGGCATCAAATTGGACCGTTATACTCTATTTAGTGTTCTTGGAAGTCTTAGCTTGCTAGTTTAGCTTTTGGACAACGTTTCGTTAGGTAAAGAAGCCAATAGACCAAGTTAAGTTCAAAATTGCACGAAACGTGAAAAACTTGTCTATGCATAGAATTGAGCATTACTAAGGCATCAAATTGGACCGTTATACTCTATTTAGTGTTCTTAGAAGTCTTAACTTGCTAGTTTAGCTTTTGGACAACGTTTCGTTAGGTAAAGAAGCCAATAGACCAAGTTAAGTTCAAAATTGCACGAAACGTGAAAAACTTGTCTACGCATAGAATTGACCATTACTAAGGCATCAAATTGGACCGTTATACTCTATTTAGTGTTCTTAGAAGTCTTAACTTGCTAGTTTAGCTTTTGCACAACGTTTCGTTAGGTAAAGAAGCCAATAGACCAAGTTAAGTTCAAAATTGCACGAAACGTGAAAAACTTGTCTATGCATAGAATTGAGCATTCCTAAGGCATCAAATTGGACCGTTATACTCTATTTAGTGGTCTTAGAAGTCTTAACTTGCTAGTTTAGCTTTTGGACAACGTTTCGTTAGGTAAAGAAGCCAATAGACCAAGTTAAGTTCAAAATTGCACGAAACGAGAAAAACTTGTCTACGAATAGAATTGAGCATTCCTAAGGCATCAAATTGGACCATTATACTCTATTTAGTGTTCTTAGAAGTCTTAACTTGCTAGTTTAGCTTTTGGACAACGTTTCGTTAGGTAAAGAAGCCAATAGACCAAGTTAAGTTCAAAATTGCACGAAACGTGAAAAACTTGTCTATGCATATAATTGAGCATTCCTAAAGCATCAAATTGGACCGTTATACTCTATTTAGTGGTCTTCGAAGTCTTAACTTGCTAGTTTAGCTTTTGGACAACGTTTCGTTAGGTAAAGAAGCCAATAGACCAAGTTAAGTTCAAAATTGCTCGAAACGTGAAAAACTTGTCTATGCATGAAATTGAGCATTCCTAAGGCATCAAATCGGACCGTTATACTCTATTTAGTGGTCTTCGAAGTCTTAACTTGCTAGTTTAGCTTTTGGACAACGTTTCGTTAGGTAAAGAAGCCAATAGACCAAGTTAAGTTCAAAATTGCACGAAACGTGAAAAACATGTCTATGCATAGAACTGAGCATTCCTAAGGCATGAAATTGGACCGTTATACTCTATTTAGTGTTCTTAGAAGTCTTAATTTGCTAGTCTAGCTTTTGGACAACGTTTCGTTAGGTACAGAAGCCAATAGACCAAGTTAAGTTCAAAATTGCACGAAACGTGAAAAACTTGTCTATGCATAGAATTGAGCATTCCTAAGGCATCAAATTGGACCGTTATACTCTATTTAGTGTTCTTAGAAGTCTTAGCTTGCTAGTTTAGCTTTTGGACAACGTTTCGTTAGGTAAAGAAGCCAATAGACCAAGTTAAGTTCAAATTGCACGAAACGTGAAAAAAACTTGTCTACTGCATAGAATTGAGCATTCCTAAGGCATCAAATTGGACCGTTATACACTATTTAGTGTTCTTAGAAGTCTTAACTTGCTAGTTTAGCTTTTGGACAACGTTTTCGTTAGGTAAAGAAGCCAATAGACCAAGTTAAGTTCAAAATTGCACGAAACGTGAAAAACTTGTCTATGCATAGAATTGAGCATTCCTAAGGCATCAAATTGGACCGTTATACTCTATTTCGTGTTCTTAGAAGTCTTAACTTGCTAGTTTAGCTTTTGGACAACGTTTCGTTAGGTAAAGAAGCCAATAGACCAAGTTAAGTTCAAAATTGCACGAAACGTGAAAAACTTGTCTATGCATAGAATTGAGCATTCCTAAGGCATCAAATTGGACCGTTATACTCTATTTAGTGTTCTTAGAAGTCTTAACTTGCTAGTTTAGCTTTTGGACAACGTTTCGTTAGGTAAAGAAGCCAATAGACCAAGTTAAGTTCAAAATTGCACGAAACGTGAAAAACTTGTCTATGCATAGAATTGAGCATTCCTAAGGCATCAAATTGGACCGTTATACTCTATTTAGTGTTCTTCGAAGTCTTAACTTGCTAGTTTAGCTTTTGGACAACGTTTCGTTAGGTAAAGAAGCCAATAGACCAAGTTAAGTTCAAAATTGCACGAAACGTGAAAAACTTGTCTATGCATAGAATTGAGCATTCCTAAGGCATCAAATTGGACCGTTATACTCTATTTAGTGGTCTTCGAAGTCTTAACTTGCTAGTTTAGCTTTTGGACAACGTTTCGTTAGGTAAAGAAGCCAATAGACCAAGTTAAGTTCAAAATTGCTACGAAACGTGAAAAACTTGTCTATGCATAGAATTGAGCATTCCTAAGGCATCAAATTGGACCGTTATACTCTATTTAGTGTTCTTAGAAGTCTTAACGTGCTAGTTTAGCTTTTAGACAACGTTTCGTTAGGTAAGAAGCCAATAGGACCAAGTTAAGTTCAAAATTGCACGAAACGTGAAGAAACTTGTCTATGCATAGAATTGAGCATTCCTAAGGCATGCAAATTGGACCGTTATACTCTATTTAGTGTTCTTAGAAGTCTTAACTTGCTAGTTTAGCTTTTGGACAACGTTTCGTTAGGTACAGAAGCCAATAGACCAAGTTAAGTTCAAATTGCACGAAACGAGGAAAAACTTGTCTACGCATAGAATCTGAGCATTCCTAAGGCATCAAATTGGACCGTTATACTGCTATTTAGTGTTCTTACAAGTCTTAACTTGCTAGTTTAGCTTATGGACAGCATTTTCGTTAGGTAAAGAAGCCCATAGACCAAGTTAAATTCAAAATTACACGAAACGTGAAAAAACTTGTCTATGCATATAATTGAGCATTCCTAAAGCATCAAATTGGACCGTTATACTCTATTTAGTGTTCTTAGAAGTCTTAACTTGCTAGTTTAGCTTTTGGACAACGTTTCGTTAGGTAAAGAAGCCAATAGACCAAGTTAAGTTCAAAATTGCACGAAACGTGAAAAACTTGTCTATGCATAGAATTGAGCATTCCTAAGGCATCAAATTCGACCGTTATACTCTATTTAGTGGTCTTCGAATTCTTAACTTGCTAGTTTAGCTTTTGGACAACGTTTCGTTAGGTAAAGAAGCCAATAGACCAAGTTAAGTTCAAAATTGCACGAAACGTGAAAAACATTGTCTATGCATAGAATTGAGCATTCCTAAGGCATCAAATTGGACCGTTATACTCTATTTAGTGTTCTTAGAACTCTTAACTTGTAGTTTAGCTTTTGGACAACGTTTCGTTAGGTAAAGAAGCCAATAGACCAAGTTAAGTTCAAAATTGCACGAAACGTGAAAAACTTGTCTATGCATAGAATTGAGCATTCCTAAGGCATCAAATTGGACCGTTATACTCTATTTAGTGTTCTTAGAAGTCTTAACTTGCTAGTTTAGCTTTTGGACAACGTTTCGTTAGGTAAGAAGCCAATAGACCAAGTTAAGTTCAAAATTGCACGAAACGTGAAAAACTTGTCTATGCATAGAATTGAGCATTCCTAAGGCATCAAATTGGACCGTTATACTCTATTTAGTGTTCTTAGAAGTCTTAACTTGCTAGTTTAGCTTTTGGACAACGTTTCGTTAGGTAAAGAAGCCAATAGACCAAGTTAAGTTCAAAATTGCACGAAACGTGAAAAACTTGTCTACTGCATAGAATTGAGCATTCCTAAGGCATCAAATTGGACCGTTATACTCTATTTAGTGTTCTTAGAAGTCTTAACTTGCTAGTTTAGCTTTTGGACAACGTTTCGTTAGGTAAAGAAGCCAATAGACCAAGTTAAGTTCAAAATTGCACGAAACGTGAAAAACTTGTCTATGCATAGAATTGAGCATTCCTAAGGCATCAAATTGGACCGTTATACTCTATTTAGTGTTCTTAGAAGTCTTAACTTGCTAGTTTAGCTTTTGGACAACGTTTCGTTAGGTAAAGAAGCCAATAGACCAAGTTAAGTTCAAAATTGCACGAAACGTGAAAAACTTGTCTATGCATAGAATTGAGCATTCCTAAGGCATCAAATTGGACCGTTATACTCTATTTAGTGTTCTTAGAAGTCTTAACTTGCTAGTTTAGCTTTTGGACAACGTTTCGTTAGGATAAAGAAGCCAATAGACCAAGTTAAGTTCAAAATTGCACGAAACGTGAAAAACTTGTCTATGCATAGAATTGAGCATTCCTAAGGCATCAAATTGGACCGTTATACTCTATTTAGTGGTCTTAGAAGTCTTAACTTGCTAGTTTAGCTTTTGGACAACGTTTCGTTAGGTAAAGAAGCCAATAGACCAAGTTAAGTTCAAAATTGCACGAAACGTGAAAAACTTGTCTATGCATAGAATTGAGCATTCCTAAGGCATCAAATTGGACCGTTATACTCTATTTAGTGGTCTTCGAAGTCTTAACTTGCTAGTTTAGCTTTTGGACAACGTTTCGTTAGGTAAAGAAGCCAATAGACCAAGTTAAGTTCAAAATTGCTACGAAACGTGAAAAACTTGTCTATGCATAGAATTGAGCATTCCTAAGGCATCAAATTGGACCGTTATACTCTATTTAGTGTTCTTAGAAGTCTTAACGTGCTAGTTTAGCTTTTAGACAACGTTTCGTTAGGTAAAGAAGCCAATAGACCAAGTTAAGTTCAAAATTGACACGAAACGTGAAAAACTTGTCTATGCATAGAATTGAGCATTCCTAAGGCATCAAATTGGACCGTTATACTCTATTTAGTGTTCTTAGAAGTCTTAACTTTGCTAGTTTAGCTTTTGGACAACGTTTCGTTAGGTAAAGAAGCCAATAGACCAAGTTAAGTTCAAAATTGCACGAAACGATGAAAAACTTGTCTACGCATAGAACTTGAGCATTTTCCTAAGGCATCAAATTGGACCGTTATACTCTATTTAGTGTTCTTACGAAGTCTTAACTTGCTAGTTTAGCTTTATGGACAACGTTTCGTTAAGGTAAAGAAGCCAATAGACCAAGTTAAGTTCAAAATTACACGAAACGTGAAAAACTTGTCTATGCATAGAATTGAGCATTCCTAAGGCATCAAATTGGACCGTTATACTCTATTTAGTGGTCTTCGAAGTCTTAACTTGCTAGTTTAGCTTTTGGACAACGTTTCGTTAGGTAAAGAAGCCAATAGACCAAGTTAAGTTCAAAATTGCATCGAAACGTGAAAAACTTGTCTATGCATGAAATTGAGCATTCCTAAGGCATCAAATCGGACCGTTATACTCTATTTAGTGTCTTCGAAGTCTTAACTTGCTAGTTTAGCTTTTGGACAACGTTTCGTTAGGTAAAGAAGCCAATAGACCAAGTTAAGTTCAAAATTGCACGAAACGTGAAAAACATTGTCTATGCATAGAACTTGAGCATTCCTAAGGCATCAAATTGGACCGTTATACTCTATTTAGTGTTCTTAGAAGTCTTAACTTGCTAGTTTAGCTTTTGGACAACGTTTCGTTAGGTAAAGAAGCCAATAGACCAAGTTAAGTTCAAAATTGCACGAAACGATGAAAAACTTGTCTATGCATATAATTGAGCATTCCTAAGGCATCAAATTGGACCGTTATACTCTATTTAGTGTTCTTAGAAGTCTTAAGCTTGCTAGTTTAGCTTTTGGACAACGTTTCGTTAGGTAAAGAAGCCAATAGACCAAGTTAAGTTCAAAATTGCACGAAACGTGAAAAACTTGTCTACTGCATAGAATTGAGCATTCCTAAGGCATCAAATTGGACCGTTATACTCTATTTAGTGTTCTTAGAAGTCTTAACTTGCTAGTTTAGCTTTTGGACAACGTTTCGTTAGGTAAAGAAGCCAATAGACCAAGTTAAGTTCAAAATTGCACGAAACGTGAAAAACTTGTCTATGCATAGAATTGAGCATTCCTAAGGCATCAAATTGGACCGTTATACTCTATTTAGTGTTCTTCGAAGTCTTAACTTGCTAGTTTAGCTTTTGGACAACGTTTCGTTAGGTAAAGAAGCCAATAGACCAAGTTAAGTTCAAAATTGCACGAAACGATGAAAAACTTGTCTACTGCATAGAACTGAGCATTCCTAAGGCATCAAATTGGACCGTTATACTCTATTTAGTGTTCTTAGAAGTCTTAACTTGCTAGTTTAGCTTTTGGACAACGTTTCGTTAGGTAAAGAAGCCAATAGACCAAGTTAAGTTCAAAATTGCGCGAAACGTGAAAAACTTGTCTATGCATAGAACTGAGCATTCCTAAGGCATCAAATTGGACCGTTATACTCTATTTAGTGGTCTTAGAAGTCTTAACTTGCTAGTTTAGCTTTTGGACAACGTTTCGTTAGGTAAAGAAGCCAATAGACCAAGTTAAGTTCAAAATTGCTCGAAACGTGAAAAACTTGTCTATGCATGAAATTGAGCATTCCTAAGGCATCAAATCGGACCGTTATACTCTATTTAGTGGTCTTCGAAGTCTTAACTTGCTAGTTTAGCTTTTGGACAACGTTTCGTTAGGTAAAGAAGCCAATAGACCAAGTTAAGTTCAAAATTGCTACGAAACGTGAAAAACTTGTCTACGCATAGAACTTGAGCATTCCTAAGGCATCAAATTGGACCGTTATACTCTATTTAGTGTTCTTAGAAGTCTTAACTTGCTAGTTTAGCTTTTAGGACAACGTTTCGTTAGGTAAACAAGCCAATAGACCAAGTTAAGTTCAAAATTGCACGAAACGTGAAGAACTTGTCTATGCATAGAATTGAGCATTCCTAAGGCATGAAATTGGACCGTTATACTCTATTTAGTGTTCTTAGAAGTCTTAACTTGCTAGTTTAGCTTTTGGACAACGTTTCGTTAGGTAAAGACGCCAATAGACCAAGTTAAGTTCAAAATTGCACGAAACGATGAAAAACTTGTCTATGCATAGAATTGAGCATTCCTAAGGCATCAAATTGGACCGTTATACTCTATTTAGTGTTCTTAGAAAGTCTTAACTTGCTAGTTTAGCTTTTGGACAACGTTTCGTTAGGTAAAGAAGCCAATAGACCAAGTTAAGTTCAAAATTGCACGAAACGTGAAAAACTTGTCTATGCATAGAATTGAGCATTCCTAAGGCATCAAATTGGACCGTTATACTCTATTTAGTGGTCTTAGAAGTCTTAACTTGCTAGTTTAGCTTTTGGACAACGTTTCGTTAGGTAAAGAAGCCAATAGACCAAGTTAAGTTCAAAATTGCTACGAAACGTGAAAAACTTGTCTATGCATGAAATTGAGCATTCCTAAGGCATCAAATTGGACCGTTATACTCTATTTAGTGTTCTTCGAAGTCTTAACTTGCTAGTTTAGCTTTTGGACAACGTTTCGTTAGGTAAAGAAGCCAATAGACCAAGTTAAGTTCAAAATTGCACGAAACGTGAAAAACTTGTCTATGCATAGAACTTGAGCATTCCTAAGGCATGCAAATTGGACCGTTATACTCTATTTAGTGTTCTTAGAAGTCTTAACTTGCTAGTTTAGCTTTTGGACAACGTTTCGTTAGGTAAAGAAGCCAATAGACCAAGTTAAGTTCAAAATTGCACGAAACGATGAAAAACTTGTCTATGCATAGAATTGAGCATTCCTAAGGCATCAAAATGGACCGTTATACTCTATTTAGTGTTCTTAGAAGTCTTAGCTTGCTAGTTTAGCTTTTGGACAACGTTTCGTTAGGTAAAGAAGCCAATAGACCAAGTTAAGTTCAAAATTGCACGAAACGTGAAAAACTTGTCTACGCATAGAATTGAGCATTCCTAAGGCATCAAATTGGACCGTTATACTCTATTTAGTGTTCTTAGAAGTCTTAACTTGCTAGTTTAGCTTTTGCACAACGTTTCGTTAGGTAAAGAAGCCAATAGACCAAGTTAAGTTCAAAATTGCACGAAACGTGAAAAACTTGTCTATGCATAGGAATTGAGCATTCCTAAGGCATCAAATTGGACCGTTATACTCTATTTAGTGGTCTTAGAAGTCTTATCTTGCTAGTTTAGCTTTTGGACAACGTTTCGTTAGGTAAAGAAGCCAATAGACCAAGTTAAGTTCAAAATTGCACGAAACGAGAAAAACTTGTCTACTGCATAGAACTGAGCATTCCTAAGGCATCAAATTGGACCAGTTATACTCTATTTAGTGTTCTTAGAAGTCTTAACTTGCTAGTTTAGCTTTTGGACAACGTTTCGTTAGGATAAAGAAGCCAATAGACCAAGTTAAGTTCAAAATTGCAGCGAAACGTGAAAAACTTGTCTATGCATAGAATTGAGCATTCCTAAAACATCAAATTGGACCGTTATACTCTATTTAGTGTTCTTAGAAGTCTTAACTTGCTAGTTTAGCTTTTGGACAACGTTTCGTTAGGTAAAGAAGCCAATAGACCAAGTTAAGTTCAAAATTGCACGAAACGTGAAAAACTTGTCTATGCATAGAATTGAGCATTCCTAAGGCATCAAATTGGACCGTTATACTCTATTTAGTGGTCTTAGAAGTCTTAACTTGCTAGTTTAGCTTTTGGACAACGTTTCGTTAGGTAAAGAAGCCAATAGACCAAGTTAAGTTCAAAATTGCACGAAACGTGAAAAACTTGTCTATGCATAGAATTGAGCATTCCTAAGGCATCAAATTGGACCGTTATACTCTATTTAGTGTTCTTAGAAGTCTTAACTTGCTAGTTTAGCTTTTTGGACAACGTTTCATTAGGTAAAGAAGCCAATAGACCAAGTTAAGTTCAAAATTACACGAAACGTGAAAAACTTGTCTATGCATAGAATTGAGCATTCCTAAGGCATGAAATTGGACCGTTATACTCTATTTAGTGTTCTTAGAAGTCTTAACTTGCTAGTTTAGCTTTTGGACAACGTTTCGTTAGGTAAATAAGCCATTAGACCAAGTTAAGTTGAAAATTGCACGAAACGATGAAAAACTTGTCTATGCATAGAATTGAGCATTCCTAAGGCATCAAATTGGACCGTTATACTGCTATTTAGTGTTCTTACGAAGTCTTAACTTGCTAGTTTAGCTTGTGGACAACATTTCGTTAAGGTAAAGAAGCCCATAGACCAAGTTAAGTTCAAAATTACACGAAACGTGAAAAACTTGTCTATGCATATAATTGAGCATTCCTAAGCATCAAATTGGACCGTTATACTCTATTTAGTGGTCTTAGAAGTCTTAACTTGCTAGTTTAGCTTTTGGACAACGTTTCGTTAGATAAAGAAGCCAATAGACCAAGTTAAGTTCAAAATTGCACGAAACGTGAAAAACTTGTCTATGCATAGAATTGAGCATTCCTAAGGCATCAAATCGGACCGTTATACTCTATTTAGTGGTCTTCGAAGTCTTAACTTGCTAGTTTAGCTTTTGGACAACGTTTCGTTAGGTAAAGAAGCCAATAGACCAAGTTAAGTTCAAAATTGCACGAAACGTGAAAAACTTGTCTATACATAGAATTGAGCATTCCTAAGGCATAAAATTTGACCGTTATACTCTATTTAGTGTTCTTAGAAGTCTTAACTTGCTAGTTTAGCTTTTGGACAACGTTTCGTTAGGTAAAGAAGCCAATAGACCAAGTTAAGTTCAAAATTGCACGAAACGTGAAAAAACTTGTCTATGCATAGGAATTGAGCATTCCTAAGGCATCAAATTGGACCGTTATACTCTATTTAGTGTTCTTAGAAGTCTTAACTTGCTAGTTTAGCTTTTGGACAACGTTTCGTTAGGTAAAGAAGCCAATAGACCAATGTTAAGTTCAAAATTACACGAAACGTGAAAAACTTGTCTATGCATAGAATTGAGCATTCCTAAGGCATCAAATTGGACCGTTATACTCTAGTTAGTGTTCTTAGAAGTCTTAACTTGCTAGTTTAGCTTTTGGACAACGTTTCGTTAGGTAAAGAAGCCAATAGACCAAGTTAAGTTCAAAATTGCACGAAACGTGAAAAACTTGTCTATGCATAGAATTGAGCATTCCTAAGGCATCAAATTGGACCGTTATACTCTATTTAGTGCTCTTAGAAGTCTTAACTTGCTAGTTTATCTTTTGGACAACGTTTCGTTAGGTAAAGAATCCAATAGACCAAGTTAAGTTCAAAATTGCACGAAACGTGAAAAACTTGTCTATGCATGGAATTGAGCATTCCTAAGGCATCAAATTGGACCGTTACTACTCTATTTAGTGTTCTTAGAAGTCTTAACTTGCTAGTTTAGCTTTTGGACAACGTTTCGTTAGGTAAAGAATCCAATAGACCAAGTTAAGTTCAAAATTGCACGAAACGTGAAAAACTTGTCTATGCATAGAATTGAGCATTCCTAAGGCATCAAATTGGACCGTTATACTCTATTATAGTGTTCTTAGGAAGTCTTAACTTGCTAGTTTAGCTTTTGGACAACGTTTCGTTAGGTAAAGAAGCCAATAGACCAAGTTAAGTTCAAAATTGCACGAAACGTGAAAAACTTGTCTATGCATAGAATTGACCATTACTAAGGCATCAAATTGGACCGTTATACTCTATTTAGTGCTCTTAGAAGTCTTAACTTGCTAGTTTAGCTTTTGGACAATGTTTCGTTAGGTAAAGAAGCCAATAGACCAAGTTAAGTTCAAAATTGCTCGAAACGTGAAAAACTTGTCTATGCATGAAATTGAGCATTCCTAAGCCATCAAATCGGACAGTTATACTCTATTTAGTGGTCTTCGAAGTCTTAACTTGCTAGTTTAGCTTTTGGACAACGTTTCATTAGGTAAAGAAGCCAATAGACCAAGTTAAGTTCAAAATTGCACGAAACGTGAAAAACTTGTCTATACATAGAATTGAGCATTCCTAAGGCATAAAATTTGACCGTTATACTCTATTTAGTGTTCTTAGAAGTCTTAACTTGCTAGTTTAGCTTTTGGACAACGTTTCGTTAGGTAAAGAAGCCAATAGACCAAGTTAAGTTCAAAATTGCACGAAACGTGAAAAACTTGTCTATGCATGGAATTGAGCATTCCTAAGGCAT
Organism: Tripterygium wilfordii; assembly: GCF_013401445.1. Classification (NCBI taxonomy): domain Eukaryota; kingdom Viridiplantae; phylum Streptophyta; class Magnoliopsida; order Celastrales; family Celastraceae; genus Tripterygium; species Tripterygium wilfordii. Next base: position 76,125 of record NW_024056347.1, on the reverse strand, counting down.
CAAATTGGACCGTTACACTCTATTTAGTGTTCTTAGAAGTCTTAACTCGCTAGTTTAGCTTTTGGACAACGTTTCGTTAGGTAAAGAAGCCAATAGACCATGTTAAGTTCAAAATTACACGAAACGTGAAAAACTTGTCTATGCATAGAATTGAGCATTCCTAAGGCATCAAATTGGACCGTTATACTCTATTTAGTGTTCTTAGAAGTCTTAACTTGCTAGTTTAGCTTTTGGACAACGTTTCGTTAGGTAAAGAAGCCAATAGACCAAGTTAAGTTCAAAATTGCACGAAACGTGAAAAACTTGTCTATGCATAGAATTGACCATTCCTAAGGCATCAAATTGGACCGTTATACTCTATTTAGTGCTCTTAGAAGTCTTAACTTGCTAGTTTAGCTTTTGGACAATGTTTCGTTAGGTAAAGAATCCAATAGACCAAGTTAAGTTCAAAATTGCACGAAACGTGAAAAACTTGTCTATGCATGGAATTGAGCATTCCTAAGGCATCAAATTGGACCGTTACACTCTATTTAGTGTTCTTAGAAGTCTTAACTTGCTAGTTTAGCTTTTGGACAACGTTTCGTTAGGTAAATAAGCCAATAGACCATGTTAGGTTCAAAATTGCACGAAACGTGAAAAACTTGTCTATGCATAGAATTGACCATTACTAAGGCATCAAATTGGACCGTTATACTCTATTTAGTGCTCTTAGAAGTCTTAACTTGCTAGTTTAGCTTTTGGACAACGTTTCGTTAGGTAAAGAATCCAATAGACCAAGTTAAGTTCAAAATTGCACGAAACGTGAAAAACTTGTCTATGCATGGAATTGAGCATTCCTAAGGCATCAAATTGGACCGTTACACTCTATTTAGTGTTCTTAGAAGTCATAACTTGCTAGTTTAGCTTTTGGACAACGTTTCGTTAGGTAAAGAAGCCAATAGACAATGTTAAGTTCAAAATTACACGGAACGTGAAAAACTTGTCTATGCATAGAGTTGAGCATTCCTAAGGCATCAAATTGGACCGTTATACTCTATTTAGTGTTCTTAGAAGTCTTAACTTGCTAGTTTAGCTTTTGGACAACGTTTCCTTAGGTAAAGAAGCCAATAGACCAAGTTAAGTTCAAAATTGCACGAAACGTGAAAAACTTGTCTATACATAGAATTGAGCATTCCTAAGGCATAAAATTTGACCGTTATACTCTATTTAGTGTTCTTAGAAGTCTTAACTAGCTAGTTTAGCTTTTCGACAACGTTTCGTTAGGTAAAGAAGCCAATAGACCAAGTTAAGTTCAAAATTGCACGAAACGTGAAAAACTTGTCTATGCATGGAATTGAGCATTCCTAAGGCATCAAATTGGACCGTTACACTCTATTTAGTGTTCTTAGAAGTCTTAACTTGCTAGTTTAGCTTTTGGACAACGTTTCGTTAGGTAAAGAAGCCAATAGACCATGTTAAGTTCAAAATTACACGAAACGTGAAAAACTTGTCTATGCATAGAATTGAGCATTCCTAAGGCATCAAATTGGACCGTTATACTCTAGTTAGTGTTCCTAGAAGTCTTAACTTGCTAGTTTAGCTTTTGGACAACGTTTCGTTAGGTAAAGAAGCCAATAGACCAAGTTAAGTTCAAAATTGCACGAAACGTGAAAAACTTGTCTATGCATAGAATTGACCATTACTAAGGCATCAAATTGGACCGTTATACTCTATTTAGTGCTCTTAGAAGTCTTAACTTGCTAGTTTATCTTTTGGACAACGTTTCGTTCGGTAAAGAATCCAATAGACCAAGTTAAGTTCAAAATTGCACGAAACGTGAAAAACTTGTCTATGCATGGAATTGAGCATTCCTAAGGCATCAAATTGGACCGTTACACTCTATTTAGTGTTCTTAGAAGTCTTAACTTGCTAGTTTAGCTTTTGGACAACGTTTCGTTAGGTAAAGAATCCAATAGACCAAGTTAAGTTCAAAATTGCACGAAACGTGAAAAACTTGTCTATGCATAGAATTGAGCATTCCTAAGGCATCAAATTGGACCGTTATACTCTATATAGTGTTCTTGGAAGTCTTAACTTGCTAGTTTAGCTTTTGGACAACGTTTCCTTAGGTAAAGAAGCCAATAGACCAAGTTAAGTTCAAAATTGCACGAAACGTGAAAAACTTGTCTATGCATAGAATTGACCATTACTAAGGCATCAAATTGGACCGTTATACTCTATTTAGTGCTCTTAGAAGTCTTAACTTGCTAGTTTAGCTTTTGGACAATGTTTCGTTAGGTAAAGAAGCCAATAGACCAAGTTAAGTTCAAAATTGCTCGAAACGTGAAAAACTTGTCTATGCATGAAATTGAGCATTCCTAAGCCATCAAATCGGACAGTTATACTCTATTTAGTGGTCTTCGAAGTCTTAACTTGCTAGTTTAGCTTTTGGACAACGTTTCGTTAGGTAAAGAAGCCAATAGACCAAGTTAAGTTCAAAATTGCACGAAACGTGAAAAACTTGTCTATACATAGAATTGAGCATTCCTAAGGCATAAAATTTGACCGTTATACTCTATTTACTGTTCTTAGAAGTCTTAACTTGCTAGTTTAGCTTTTGGACAACGTTTCGTTAGGTAAAGAAGCCAATAGACCATGTTAGGTTCAAAATTGCACGAAACGTGAAAAACTTGTCTATGCATGGAATTGAGCATTCCTAAGGCATCAAATTGGACCGTTACACTCTATTTAGTGTTCTTAGAAGTCTTAACTTGCTAGTTTAGCTTTTGGACAACGTTTCGTTAGGTAAAGAAGCCAATAGACCATGTTAAGTTCAAAATTACACGAAACGTGAAAAACTTGTCTATGCATGGAATTGAGCATTCCTAAGGCATCAAATTGGACCGTTACACTCTATTTAGTGTTCTTAGAAGTCTTAACTTGCTAGTTTAGCTTTTGGACAACGTTTCGTTAGGTAAAGAAGCCAATAGACCATGTTAGGTTCAAAATTGCACGAAACGTGAAAAACTTGTCTATGCATGGAATTGAGCATTCCTAAGGCATCAAATTGGACCGTTACACTCTATTTAGTGTTCTTAGAAGTCTTAACTTGCTAGTTTAGCTTTTGGACAACGTTTCGTTAGGTAAAGAAGCCAATAGACCAAGTTAAGTTCAAAATTGCACGAAACGTGAAAAACTTGTCTATGCATGGAATTGAGCATTCCTAAGGCATCAAATTGGACCGTTACACTCTATTTAGTGTTCTTAGAAGTCTTAACTTGCTAGTTTAGCTTTTGGACAACGTTTCGTTAGGTAAAGAAGCCAATAGACCATGTTAGGTTCAAAATTACACGAAACGTGAAAAACTTGTCTATGCATAGAATTGAGCATTCCTAAGGCATCAAATTGGACCGTTATACTCTATTTAGTGCTCTTAGAAGTCTTAACTTGCTAGTTTAGCTTTTGGACAATGTTTCGTTAGGTAAAAAATCCAATAGACCAAGTTAAGTTCAATATTGCACGAAACGAGAAAAACTTCTCTACGCATAGAACTGAGCATTCCTAAGGCATCAAATTGGACCGTTATACTCTATTTAGTGTTCTTAGAAGTCTTAACTTGCTAGTTTAGCTTTTGGACAACGTTTCGTTAGGTAAAGAAGCCAATAGACCATGTTAGGTTCAAAATTGCACGAAACGTGAAAAACTTGTCTATGCATGGAATTGAGCATTCCTAAGGCATCAAATTGGACCGTTACACTCTATTTAGTGTTCTTAGAAGTCTTAACTTGCTAGTTTAGCTTTTGGACAACGTTTCGTTAGGTAAAGAAGCCAATAGACCATGTTAAGTTCAAAATTACACGAAACGTGAAAAACTTGTCTATGCATGGAATTGAGCATTCCTAAGGCATCAAATTGGACCGTTACACTCTATTTAGTGTTCTTAGAAGTCTTAACTTGCTAGTTTAGCTTTTGGACAACGTTTCGTTAGGTAAAGAAGCCAATAGACCATGTTAGGTTCAAAATTGCACGAAACGTGAAAAACTTGTCTATGCATAGGAATTGAGCATTCCTAAGGCATCAAATTGGACCGTTAAACTCTATTTAGTGTTCTTAGAAGTCTTAACTTGCTAGTTTAGCTTTTGGACAACGTTTCGTTAGGTAAAGAAGCCAATAGACCAAGTTAAGTTCAAAATTGCACGAAACGTGAAAAACTTGTCTATGCATAGAATTGAGCATTCCTAAGGCATCAAATTGGACCGTTATACTCTATTTAGTGTTCTTAGAAGTCTTAACTTGCTAGTTTAGCTTTTGGACAACGTTTCGTTAGGTAAAGAAGCCAATAGACCAAGTTAAGTTCAAAATTACACGAAACGTGAAAAACTTGTCTATGCATAGAATTGAGCATTCCTAAGGCATCAAATTGGACCGTTATACTCTAGTTAGTGTTCCTAGAAGTCTTAACTTGCTAGTTTAGCTTTTGGACAACGTTTCGTTAGGTAAAGAAGCCAATAGACCAAGTTAAGTTCAAAATTGCACGAAACGTGAAAAACTTGTCTATGCATAGAATTGAGCATTACTAAGGCATCAAATTGTACCGTTATACTCTATTTAGTGCTTCTTAGAAGTCTTAACTTGCTAGTTTATCTTTTGGACAACGTTTCGTTCGGTAAAGAATCCAATAGACCAAGTTAAGTTCAAAATTGCACGAAACGTGAAAAACTTGTCTATGCATGGAATTGAGCATTCCTAAGGCATCAAATTGGACCGTTACACTCTATTTAATGTTCTTAGAAGTCTTAACTTGCTAGTTTAGCTTTTGGACAACGTTTCGTTAGGTAAAGAATCCAATAGACCAAGTTAAGTTCAAAATTGCACGAAACGTGAAAAACTTGTCTATGCATAGAATTGAGCATTCCTAAGGCATCAAATTGGACCGTTATACTCTATATAGTGTTCTTGGAAGTCTTAACTTGCTAGTTTAGCTTTTGGACAACGTTTCCTTAGGTAAAGAAGCCAATAGACCAAGTTAAGTTCAAAATTGCACGAAACGTGAAAAACTTGTCTATGCATAGAATTGACCATTACTAAGGCATCAAATTGGACCGTTATACTCTATTTAGTGCTCTTAGAAGTCTTAACTTGCTAGTTTAGCTTTTGGACAATGTTTCGTTAGGTAAAGAAGCCAATAGACCAAGTTAAGTTCAAAATTGCTCGAAACGTGAAAAACTTGTCTATGCATAGAAATTGAGCATTCCTAAGGCATCAAATCGGACAGTTATACTCTATTTAGTGGTCTTAGAAGTCTTAACTTGCTAGTTTAGCTTTTGGACAACGTTTCGTTAGGTAAAGAAGCCAATAGACCAAGTTAAGTTCAAAATTGCACGAAACGTGAAAAACTTGTCTATACATAGAATTGAGCATTCCTAAGGCATAAAATTTGACCGTTATACTCTATTTACTGTTCTTAGAAGTCTTAACTTGCTAGTTTAGCTTTTGGACAACGTTTCGTTAGGTAAAGAAGCCAATAGACCAAGTTAAGTTCAAAATTGCACGAAACGTGAAAAACTTGTCTATGCATGGAATTGAGCATTCCTAAGGCATCAAATTGGACCGTTACACTCTATTTAGTGTTCTTAGAAGTCTTAACTCGCTAGTTTAGCTTTTGGACAACGTTTCGTTAGGTAAAGAAGCCAATAGACCATGTTAAGTTCAAAATTACACGAAACGTGAAAAACTTGTCTATGCATAGAATTGAGCTTTCCTAAGGCATCAAATTGGACCGTTATACTCTATTTAGTGTTCTTAGAAGTCTTAACTTGCTAGTTTAGCTTTTGGACAACGTTTCGTTAGGTAAAGAAGCCAATAGACCAAGTTAAGTTCAAAATTGCACGAAACGTGAAAAACTTGTCTATGCATAGAATTGACCATTACTAAGGCATCAAATTGGACCGTTATACTCTATTTAGTGCTCTTAGAAGTCTTAACTTGCTAGTTTAGCTTTTGGACAATGTTTCGTTAGGTAAAAAATCCAATAGACCAAGTTAAGTTCAATATTGCACGAAACGAGAAAAACTTCTCTACGCATAGAACTGAGCATTCCTAAGGCATCAAATTGGACCGTTATACTCTATTTAGTGTTCTTAGAAGTCTTAACTTGCTAGTTTAGCTTTTGGACAACGTTTCGTTAGGTAAAGAAGCCAATAGACCATGTTAGGTTCAAAATTGCACGAAACGTGAAAAACTTGTCTATGCATAGAATTGACCATTACTAAGGCATCAAATTGGACCGTTATACTCTATTTAGTGCTCTTAGAAGTCTTAACTTGCTAGTTTAGCTTTTGGACAACGTTTCGTTAGGTAAAGAATCCAATAGACCAAGTTAAGTTCAAAATTGCACGAAACGTGAAAAACTTGTCTATGCATGGAATTGAGCATTCCTAAGGCATCAAATTGGACCGTTACACTCTATTTAGTGTTCTTAGAAGTCATAACTTGCTAGTTTAGCTTTTGGACAACGTTTCGTTAGGTAAAGAAGCCAATAGACAATGTTAAGTTCAAAATTACACGAAACGTGAAAAACTTGTCTATGCATAGAGTTGAGCATTCCTAAGGCATCAAATTGGACCGTTATACTCTATTTAGTGTTCTTAGAAGTCTTAACTTGCTAGTTTAGCTTTTGGACAACGTTTCCTTAGGTAAAGAAGCCAATAGACCAAGTTAAGTTCAAAACTGCACGAAACGTGAAAAACTTGTCTATGCATAGAATTGACCATTACTAAGGCATCAAATTGGACCGTTATACTCTATTTAGTGCTCTTAGAAGTCTTAACCTGCTAGTTTAGCTTTTGGACAATGTTTCGTTAGGTAAAGAAGCCAATAGACCAAGTTAAGTTCAAAATTGCTCGAAACGTGAAAAACTTGTCTATGCATGAAATTGAGCATTCCTAAGGCATCAAATCGGATCGTTATACTCTATTTAGTGGTCTTCGAAGTCTTAACTTGCTAGTTTAGCTTTTGGACAACGTTTCGTTAGGTAAAGAAGCCAATAGACCAAGTTAAGTTCAAAATTGCACGAAACGTGAAAAACTTGTCTATACATAGAATTGAGCATTCCTAAGGCATAAAATTTGACCGTTATACTCTATTTAGTGTTCTTAGAAGTCTTAACTTGCTAGTTTAGCTTTTCGACAACGTTTCGTTAGGTAAAGAAGCCAATAGACCAAGTTAAGTTCAAAATTGCACGAAACGTGAAAAACTTGTCTATGCATGGAATTGAGCATTCCTAAGGCATCAAATTGGACCGTTACACTCTATTTAGTGTTCTTAGAAGTCTTAACTTGCTAGTTTAGCTTTTGGACAACGTTTCGTTAGGTAAAGAAGCCAATAGACCATGTTAAGTTCAAAATTACACGAAACGTGAAAAACTTGTCTATGCATAGAATTGAGCATTCCTAAGGCATCAAATTGGACCGTTATACTCTATTTAGTGTTCTTAGAAGTCTTAACTTGCTAGTTTAGCTTTTGGACAACGTTTCGTTAGGTAAAGAAGCCAATAGACCAAGTTAAGTTCAAAATTGCACGAAACGTGAAAAACTTGTCTATACATAGAATTGAGCATTCCTAAGGCATAAAATTTGACCGTTATACTCTATTTAGTGTTCTTAGAAGTCTTAACTTGCTAGTTTAGCTTTTCGACAACGTTTCGTTAGGTAAAGAAGCCAATAGACCAAGTTAAGTTCAAAATTGCACGAAACGTGAAAAACTTGTCTATGCATGGAATTGAGCATTCCTAAGGCATCAAATTGGACCGTTACACTCTATTTAGTGTTCTTAGAAGTCTTAACTTGCTAGTTTAGCTTTTGGACAACGTTTCGTTAGGTAAAGAAGCCAATAGACCATGTTAAGTTCAAAATTACACGAAACGTGAAAAACTTGTCTATGCATAGAATTGAGCATTCCTAAGGCATCAAATTGGACCGTTATACTCTATTTAGTGTTCTTAGAAGTCTTAACTTGCTAGTTTAGCTTTTGGACAACGTTTCGTTAGGTAAAGAAGCCAATAGACCAAGTTAAGTTCAAAATTGCACGAAACGTGAAAAACTTGTCTATGCATAGAATTGACCATTACTAAGGCATCAAATTGGACCGTTATACTCTATTTAGTGCTCTTAGAAGTCTTAACTTGCTAGTTTAGCTTTTGGACAACGTTTCGTTAGGTAAAGAATCCAATAGACCAAGTTAAGTTCAAAATTGCTCGAAACGTGAAAAACTTGTCTATGCATGGAATTGAGCATTCCTAAGGCATCAAATTGGACCGTTACACTCTATTTAGTGTTCTTAGAAGTCTTAACTCACTAGTTTAGCTTTTGGACAACGTTTCGTTAGGTAAAGAATCCAATAGACCAAGTTAAGTTCAAAATTGCACGAAACGTGAAAAACTTGTCTATGCATGGAATTGAGCATTCCTAAGGCATCAAATTGGACCGTTACACTCTATTTAGTGTTCTTAGAAGTCATAACTTGCTAGTTTAGCTTTTGGACAACGTTTCGTTAGGTAAAGAAGCCAATAGACAATGTTAAGTTCAAAATTACACGAAACGTGAAAAACTTGTCTATGCATAGAGTTGAGCATTCCTAAGGCATCAAATTGGACCGTTATACTCTATTTAGTGTTCTTAGAAGTCTTAACTTGCTAGTTTAGCTTTTGGACAACGTTTCCTTAGGTAAAGAAGCCAATAGACCAAGTTAAGTTCAAAATTGCACGAAACGTGAAAAACTTGTCTATGCATAGAATTGACCATTACTAAGGCATCAAATTGGACCGTTATACTCTATTTAGTGCTCTTAGAAGTCTTAACCTGCTAGTTTAGCTTTTGGACAATGTTTCGTTAGGTAAAGAAGCCAATGTTGAATATATGTTTGAGTGATTACAACGGCGTGTTTTGATTGAACTTTGATCTATTGATTGTATTGAGAAACCTAGGCGCATATGCCTACTTGATTATTTTAGGAATTCAAGACTTATATTAAACTAGTTCAATTGTGCTTATTTGATGATTTGATTATTGAACTAACGTGGACTAATTGCAAGAAATCCTAAAAGGATTTACATAGCATGTCTTGAGTATGATTTGTGTGTAGGGTGACCAAAACGTAAATTGGTCCTAATGTCATCCTTGACCAACATTAGTGAAGGCTTAATCAGTGTCAAACATGATTAAGAAAGACAATTTCGTGGTCAACATAAGTCAAGTTTTGCCACAGATGTCTTGGAGCTTAATTGGGATCAATTGAAGTAAAATTAACTTTCTAGTCAAAGTCAGAATCGACGGACGTGACGTGGCAGCTGACATGGCATTGTTGACATGGCATTAATGACATGGCATTGATGACATGGCAAAGAAGACAAGTTAACCATAGTTACATCTTAACTAGAAGACTTGGAGCCAAAAAGAGAAGAGAAAGAAAAGTTAATTTGAAAGGAGGAGACAAGAGGTACAACAAGTCTTATGACAAGTTTTTCTCTTCACATGTGTGGGAAGCTTTATTTCAAAACCATTTCTCTTTCCCACCAAGACACTCCACATCCAATGGATCATATTCTCTCTACATCAAAATCACATTTTAATCCAATGGCCAAAGATTCAAGCTTTATTCTTATCTCTCCTACTTTACATCCTATGGCCAAAATTGAATCTTCATTTGATCCAAAGGCCATCATTTACTCCACCTAAGAGACAAACTTTTCTCAAGTCAATGGTTGTATCTTTCAAGATGCCTCTAAAGTCTATATCCATTCAAAAGCCATGATTTACTCCACCTAAAAGACAAACTTTTCTCAAGTCAATTGTTGTATCTTTCAAGGTGGCCTCCAAAGTCTATATCCATTCAAAAGCCATTATTTCTTCCTACCAAAAAAGACTTGTTGTAATCATTTTCACACTTCTCTAAGCCTTCTAACGTCTATAATGATCCAAGGGTCCATATCTTTCATATCAATCCAATGGCCCTCATTTCATGAGCTTACACTCCACAATTTTCTATATAAACTAACTCTTTGTCTATGGTGCATATACTTGGCCGAAAATTACACTCTCTCTCTCTAGTGTTCTTCATCTTCTAAGCTTTCATTCTTTCACTCATTCATTCCTTGATTACATACTTGATTTTGAAGAGAGATCATACACACTAGCCAAGTAAAGCTTTATTGTTACTCTTGAGCCTTTCTTACTTGATTCTTATCATTTCCTCAAGAGCCATTTTCTTACTTGAACAATCTGATTTCCAGAACATAAATTGAGCCTAAACACTTCCATATCTAGCTACTAAAGAGCCAGCCTTTGAGCCTAAATTTATCTCATACCCGGCTATTCTTAGAGCCATTTTTGAGCTTGTATTTTGTTGATTAAGTTAGTGTGGTGAGCTACAAACCACACGGTGTGTAGAGTTTGGTGTGGTGAGCTATAAACCACACGGTGTGTAGAGTTTGGTGTTTGAGCTACAAAAACACTGGTTGTATGAGTTCCGCTTGACTCGGTTGAACAAGCTATAGTGGAGTGTTTGAAATTCCCAAGTGGGACTTGGGGAGTGGAGTAGGCTTGGGTTAAGCCGAACCACTATAAATCTCTTGCCTCTTTTACTTTCCAGCAATTTCAATTAGCATTGCATTCTCATATCATACATACTTGAAATTGATCATTTAGGTTGCTAGAGTCAAGCTTGTTCAATTAATTGTCAAATCTGATTTTGTGCCCTAATTACATTTGTTTTACAAGTGACATAAACATACTTGATCATCTTGCTTGGTTCTTGATCTTAAAGTTATCTATCTTGCTTATATCAATTGTCCTTGACTTGCTTGAGCTTATTTGATTGCTTTGTGCTCAAATCTGCCATTAGGAGACCATACAATCATATTAGGATTTTATATGTGATTTGCTCGAATTGATTGTTCTACTTGATTTATATACATCTACACTAGTACTCAATTTGGTATTTAGCTTCCGCTTAGGGTGAAACAAAAAAAAAGGTGACCTAGTCTAAAATTGACTAAGGAAACAATTCACCCCCCCTCTTGTCGTGCCATCCGATCCAACAGCCAATAGACCAAGTTAAGTTCAAAATTGCTCGAAACGTGAAAAACTTATCTATGCATGAAATTGAGCATTCCTAAGGCATCAAATCGGATCGTTATACTCTATTTAGTGGTCTTCGAAGTCTTAACTTGCTAGTTTAGCTTTTGGACAACGTTTCGTTAGGTAAAGAAGCCAATAGACCAAGTTAAGTTCAAAATTGCACGAAACGTGAAAAACTTGTCTATACATAGAATTGAGCATTCCTAAGGCATAAAATTTGACCGTTATACTCTATTTAGTGTTCTTAGAAGTCTTAACTTGCTAGTTTAGCTTTTCGACAACGTTTCGTTAGGTAAAGAAGCCAATAGACCAAGTTAAGTTCAAAATTGCACGAAACGTGAAAAACTTGTCTATGCATGGAATTGAGCATTCCTAAGGCATCAAATTGGACCGTTACACTCTATTTAGTGTTCTTAGAAGTCTTAACTTGCTAGTTTAGCTTTTGGACAACGTTTCGTTAGGTAAAGAAGCCAATAGACCATGTTAAGTTCAAAATTACACGAAACGTGAAAAACTTGTCTATGCATAGAATTGAGCATTCCTAAGGCATCAAATTGGACCGTTATACTCTATTTAGTGTTCTTAGAAGTCTTAACTTGCTAGTTTAGCTTTTGGACAACGTTTCGTTAGGTAAAGAAGCCAATAGACCAAGTTAAGTTCAAAATTGCACGAAACGTGAAAAACTTGTCTATGCATAGAATTGACCATTACTAAGGCATCAAATTGGACCGTTATACTCTATTTAGTGCTCTTAGAAGTCTTAACTTGCTAGTTTAGCTTTTGGACAACGTTTCGTTAGGTAAAGAATCCAATAGACCAAGTTAAGTTCAAAATTGCTCGAAACGTGAAAAACTTGTCTATGCATGGAATTGAGCATTCCTAAGGCATCAAATTGGACCGTTACACTCTATTTAGTGTTCTTAGAAGTCTTAACTCGCTAGTTTAGCTTTTGGACAACGTTTCGTTAGGTAAAGAAGCCAATAGACCATGTTAAGTTCAAAATTACACGAAACGTGAAAAACTTGTCTATGCATAGAATTGAGCATTCCTAAGGCATCAAATTGGACCGTTATACTCTATTTAGTGTTCTTAGAAGTCTTAACTTGCTAGTTTAGCTTTTGGACAACGTTTCGTTAGGTAAAGAAGCCAATAGACCAAGTTAAGTTCAAAATTGCACGAAACGTGAAAAACTTGTCTATGCATAGAATTGACCATTACTAAGGCATCAAATTGGACCGTTATACTCTATTTAGTGCTCTTAGAAGTCTTAACTTGCTAGTTTAGCATTTGGACAACGTTTCGTTAGGTAAAGAATCCAATAGACCAAGTTAAGTTCAAAATTGCACGAAACGAGAAAAACTTCTCTACGCATAGAACTGAGCATTCCTAAGGCATCAAATTGGACCGTTATACTCTATTTAGTGTTCTTAGAAGTCTTAACTTGCTAGTTTAGCTTTTGGACAACGTTTCGTTAGGTAAAGAAGCCAATAGACCAAGTTAGGTTCAAAATTGCACGAAACGTGAAAAACTTGTCTATGCATAGAATTGACCATTACTAAGGCATCAAATTGGACCGTTATACTCTATTTAGTGCTCTTAGAAGTCTTAACTTGCTAGTTTAGCTTTTGGACAACGTTTCGTTAGGTAAAGAATCCAATAGACCAAGTTAAGTTCAAAATTGCACGAAACGTGAAAAACTTGTCTATGCATGGAATTGAGCATTCCTAAGGCATCAAATTGGACCGTTACACTCTATTTAGTGTTCTTAGAAGTCTTAACTTGCTAGTTTAGCTTTTGGACAACGTTTCGTTAGGTAAAGAAGCCAATAGACAATGTTAAGTTCAAAATTACACGAAACGTGAAAAACTTGTCTATGCATAGAGTTGAGCATTCCTAAGGCATCAAATTGGACCGTTATACTCTATTTAGTGTTCTTAGAAGTCTTAACTTGCTAGTTTAGCTTTTGGACAACGTTTCCTTAGGTAAAGAAGCCAATAGACCAAGTTAAGTTCAAAATTGCACGAAACGTGTAAAACTTGTCTATGCATAGAATTGACCATTACTAAGGCATCAAATTGGACCGTTATACTCTATTTAGTGCTCTTAGAAGTCTTAACCTGCTAGTTTAGCTTTTGGACAATGTTTCGTTAGGTAAAGAAGCCAATAGACCAAGTTAAGTTCAAAATTGCACGAAACGTGAAAAACTTGTCTATGCATGGAATTGAGCATTCCTAAGGCATCAAATTGGACCGTTATACTCTATTTAGTGTTCTTAGAAGTCTTAACTTGCTAGTTTAGCTTTTGGACAACGTTTCGTTAGGTAAAGAAGCCAATAGACCAAGTTAAGTTCAAAATTGCACGAAACGTGAAAAACTTGTCTATGCATGGAATTGAGCATTCCTAAGGCATCAAATTGGACCGTTACACTCTATTTAGTGTTCTTAGAAGTCTTAACTTGGTAGTTTAGCTTTTGGACAACGTTTCGTTAGGTAAAGAAGCCAATAGACCATGTTAAGTTCAAAATTACATGAAACGTGAAAAACTTGTCTATGCATAGAATTGAGCATTCCTAAGGCATCAAATTGGACCGTTATACTCTATTTAGTGTTCTTAGAAGTCTTAACTTGCTAGTTTAGCTTTTGGACAACGTTTCGTTAGGTAAAGAAGCCAATAGACCAAGTTAAGTTCAAAATTGCACGAAACGTGAAAAACTTGTCTATGCATAGAATTGACCATTACTAAGGCATCAAATTGGACCGTTATACTCTATTTAGTGCTCTTAGAAGTCTTAACTTGCTAGTTTAGCTTTTGGACAACGTTTCGTTAGGTAAAGAATCCAATAGACCAAGTTAAGTTCAAAATTGCACGAAACGAGAAAAACTTCTCTACGCATAGAACTGAGCATTCCTAAGGCATCAAATTGGACCGTTATACTCTATTTAGTGTTCTTAGAAGTCTTAACTTGCTAGTTTAGCTTTTGGACAACGTTTCGTTAGGTAAAGAAGTCAATAGACCAAGTTAGGTTCAAAATTGCACGAAACGTGAAAAACTTGTCTATGCATAGAATTGACCATTACTAAGGCATCAAATTGGACCGTTATACTCTATTTAGTGCTCTTAGAAGTCTTAACTTGCTAGTTTAGCTTTTGGACAACGTTTCGTTAGGTAAAGAATCCAATAGACCAAGTTAAGTTCAAAATTGCACGAAACGTGAAAAACTTGTCTATGCATGGAATTGAGCATTCCTAAGGCATCAAATTGGACCGTTACACTCTATTTAGTGTTCTTAGAAGTCTTAACTTGCTAGTTTAGCTTTTGGACAACGTTTCGTTAGGTAAAGAAGCCAATAGACAATGTTAAGTTCAAAATTACACGAAACGTGAAAAACTTGTCTATGCATAGAGTTGAGCATTCCTAAGGCATCAAATTGGACCGTTATACTCTATTTAGTGTTCTTAGAAGTCTTAACTTGCTAGTTTAGCTTTTGGACAACGTTTCCTTAGGTAAAGAAGCCAATAGACCAAGTTAAGTTCAAAATTGCACGAAACGTGAAAAACTTGTCTATGCATAGAATTGACCATTACTAAGGCATCAAATTGGACCGTTATACTCTATTTAGTGCTCTTTGAAGTCTTAACCTGCTAGTTTAGCTTTTGGACAATGTTTCGTTAGGTAAAGAAGCCAATAGACCAAGTTAAGTTCAAAATTGCATCGAAACGTGAAAAACTTGTCTATGCATAGAAATTGAGCATTCCTAAGGCATCAAATCGGACCGTTATACTCTATTTAGTGGTCTTCGAAGTCTTAACTTGCTAGTTTAGCTTTTGGACAACGTTTCGTTAGGTAAAGAAGCCAATAGACCAAGTTAAGTTCAAAATTGCACGAAACGTGAAAAACTTGTCTATACATAGAATTGAGCATTCCTAAGGCATAAAATTGGACCGTTATACTCTATTTAGTGTTCTTAGAAGTCTTAACTTGCTAGTTTAGCTTTTGGACAACGTTTCGTTAGGTAAAGAAGCCAATAGACCAAGTTAAGTTCAAAATTGCACGAAACGTGAAAAACTTGTCTATGCATAGAATTGAGCATTCCTAAGGCATCAAATTGGACCGTTATACTCTATTTAGTGTTCTTAGAAGTCTTAACTTGCTAGTTTAGCTTTTGGACAACGTTTCGTTAGGTAAAGAAGCCAATAGACCATGTTAAGTTCAAAATTACACGAAACGTGAAAAACTTGTCTATGCATAGAATTGAGCATTCCTAAGGCATCAAATTGGACCGTTACACTCTATTTAGTGTTCTTAGAAGTCTTAACTTGCTAGTTTAGCTTTTGGACAACGTTTCGTTAGGTAAAGAAGCCAATAGACCAAGTTAAGTTCAAAATTGCACGAAACGTGAAAAACTTGTCTATGCATAGAATTGAGCATTACTAAGGCATCAAATTGGACCGTTATACTCTATTTAGTGCTCTTAGAAGTCTTAACTTGCTAGTTTAGCTTTTGGACAACGTTTCGTTAGGTAAAGAATCCAATAGACCAAGTTAAGTTCAAAATTGCACGAAACGTGAAAAACTTGTCTATGCATGGAATTGACCATTACTAAGGCATCAAATTGGACCGTTATACTCTATTTAGTGCTCTTAGAAGTCTTAACTTGCTAGTTTAGCTTTTGGACAACGTTTCGTTAGGTAAAGAATCCAATAGACCAAGTTAAGTTCAAAATTGCACGAAACGTGAAAAACTTGTCTATGCATGGAATTGAGCATTCCTAAGGCATCAAAATGGACCGTTACACTCTATTTAGTGTTCTTAGAAGTCTTAACTTGCTAGTTTAGCTTTTGGACAACGTTTCGTTAGGTAAAGAAGCCAATAGACCAAGTTAAGTTCAAAATTACACGAAACGTGAAAAACTTGTCTATGCATAGAGTTGAGCATTCCTAAGGCATCAAATTGGACCGTTATACTCTATTTAGTGTTCTTAGAAGTCTTAACTTGCTAGTTTAGCTTTTGGACAACGTTTCGTTAGGTGAAGAAGCCAATAGACCAAGTTAAGTTCAAAATTGCACGAAACGTGAAAAACTTGTCTATGCATGGAATTGAGCATTCCTAAGGCATCAAATTGGACCGTTACTACTCTATTTAGTGTTCTTAGAAGTCTTAACTTGCTAGTTTAGCTTTTGGACAACGTTTCGTTAGGTAAAGAAGCCAATAGACCAATGTTAAGTTCAAAATTACACGAAACGTGAAAAACTTGTCTATGCATAGAAGTTGAGCATTCCTAAGGCATCAAATTGGACCGTTATACTCTATTTAGTGTTCTTAGAAGTCTTAACTTGCTAGTTTAGCTTTTGGACAACGTTTCCTTAGGTAAAGAAGCCAATAGACCAAGTTAAGTTCAAAATTGCACGAAACGTGAAAAACTTGTCTATGCATAGAATTGAGCATTCCTAAGGCATCAAATTGGACCGTTATACTCTATTTAGTGCTTCTTAGAAGTCTTAACCTTGCTAGTTTAGCTTTTGGACAATGTTTCGTTAGGTAAAGAAGCCAATAGACCAAGTTAAGTTCAAAATTGCACGAAACGTGAAAAACTTGTCTATGCATAGGAATTGAGCATTCCTAAGGCATCAAATTGGACCGTTATACTCTATTTAGTGTTCTTAGAAGTCTTAACTTGCTAGTTTAGCTTTTGGACAACGTTTCGTTAGGTAAAGAAGCCAATAGACCAAGTTAAGTTCAAAATTGCACGAAACGTGAAAAACATTGTCTATGCATAGAATTGAGCATTCCTAAGGCATCAAATTGGACCGTTATACTCTATTTAGTGTTCTTAGAAGTCTTAACTTGCTAGTTTAGCTTTTGGACAACGTTTCGTTAGGTAAATAAGCCAATAGACCAAGTTAAGTTCAAAATTGCACGAAACGTGAAAAACTTGTCTATGCATAGAATTGAGCATTCCTAAGGCATCAAATTGGACCGTTATACTCTATTTAGTGTTCTTAGAAGTCTTAACTTGCTAGTTTAGCTTTTGGACAACGTTTCGTTAGGTAAAGAAGCCAATAGACCAAGTTAAGTTCAAAATTGCACGAAACGTGAAAAACTTGTCTATGCATAGAATTGAGCATTACTAAGGCATCAAATTGGACCGTTATACTCTATTTAGTGTTCTTAGAAGTCTTAACTTGCTAGTTTAGCTTTTGGACAACGTTTCGTTAGGTAAAGAAGCCAATAGACCAAGTTAAGTTCAAAATTGCACGAAACGAGAAAAACTTGTCTATGCATAGAACTGAGCATTCCTAAGGCATCAAATTAGACCGTTATACTCTATTTAGTGTTCTTAGAAGTCTTAACTTGCTAGTTTAGCTTTTGGACAACGTTTCGTTAGGTAAAGAAGCCAATAGACCAAGTTAAGGTTCAAAATTGTACGAAACGTGAAAAACTTGTCTATGCATAGAATTGAGCATTACTAAGACGTCAAATTGGACCGTTATACTCTATTTAGTGTTCTTAGAAGTCTTATCTTGCTAGATTAGCTTTTGGACAACGTTTTGTTAGGTAAAGAAGCCAATAGACCAAGTTAAGTTCAAAATTGCACGAAACGTGAAAAACTTGTCTATGCATAGGAATTGAGCATTCCTAAGGCATCAAATTGGACCGTTATACTCTATTTAGTGTTCTTAGAAGTCTTAACTTGCTAGTTTAGCTTTTGGACAACGTTTCGTTAGGTAAAGAAGCCAATAGACCAATGTTAAGTTCAAAATTGCACGAAACGTGAAAAACTTGTCTATGCATAGAATTGAGCATTCCTAAGGCATCAAATTGGACCGTTATACTCTATTTAGTGTTCTTAGAAGTCTTAACTTGCTAGTTTAGCTTTTGGACAACGTTTCGTTAGGTAAAGAAGCCAATAGACCAAGTTAAGTTCAAAATTGCACGAAACGTGAAAAACTTGTCTATGCATAGAATTGAGCATTCCTAAGGCATCAAATTGGACCGTTATACTCTATTTAGTGTTCTTAGAAGTCTTAACTTGCTAGTTTAGCTTTTGGACAACGTTTCGTTAGGTAAAGAAGCCAATAGACCAAGTTAAGTTCAAAATTGCACGAAACGTGAAAAACTTGTCTATGCATAGAATTGAGCATTCCTAAGGCATCAAATTGGACCGTTATACTCTATTTAGTGTTCTTAGAAGTCTTAACTTGCTAGTTTAGCTTTTGGACAACGTTTCGTTAGGTAAAGAAGCCAATAGACCAAGTTAAGTTCAAAATTGCACGAA
Source organism: Tripterygium wilfordii (assembly GCF_013401445.1). NCBI lineage: Eukaryota > Viridiplantae > Streptophyta > Magnoliopsida > Celastrales > Celastraceae > Tripterygium > Tripterygium wilfordii. The sequence continues at coordinate 57,735 of NW_024056347.1, read as the reverse complement.
ACGTGAAAAACTTGTCTATGCATAGAATTGAGCATTCCTAAGGCATCAAATTGGACCGTTATACTCTATTTAGTGTTCTTAGAAGTCTTAACTTGCTAGTTTAGCTTTTGGACAACGTTTCGTTAGGTAAAGAAGCCAATAGACCAAGTTAAGTTCAAAATTGCACGAAACGTGAAAAACTTGTCTATGCATAGAATTGAGCATTCCTAAGGCATCAAATTGGACCGTTATACTCTATTTAGTGTTCTTAGAAGTCTTAACTTGCTAGTTTAGCTTTTGGACAACGTTTCGTTAGGTAAAGAAGCCAATAGACCAAGTTAAGTTCAAAATTGCACGAAACGTGAAAAACTTGTCTATGCATAGAATTGAGCATTCCTAAGGCATCAAATTGGACCGTTATACTCTATTTAGTGTTCTTAGAAGTCTTAACTTGCTAGTTTAGCTTTTGGACAACGTTTCGTTAGGTAAAGAAGCCAATAGACCAAGTTAAGTTCAAAATTGCACGAAACGTGAAAAACTTGTCTATGCATAGAATTGAGCATTCCTAAGGCATCAAATTGGACCGTTATACTCTATTTAGTGTTCTTAGAAGTCTTAACTTGCTAGTTTAGCTTTTGGACAACGTTTCGTTAGGTAAAGAAGCCAATAGACCAATGTTAAGTTCAAAATTGCACGAAACGTGAAAAACTTGTCTATGCATAGAATTGAGCATTCCTAAGGCATCAAATTGGACCGTTATACTCTATTTAGTGTTCTTAGAAGTCTTAACTTGCTAGTTTAGCTTTTGGACAACGTTTCGTTAGGTAAAGAAGCCAATAGACCAAGTTAAGTTCAAAATTGCACGAAACGTGAAAAACTTGTCTATGCATAGAATTGAGCATTCCTAAGGCATCAAATTGGACCGTTATACTCTATTTAGTGTTCTTAGAAGTCTTAACTTGCTAGTTTAGCTTTTGGACAACGTTTCGTTAGGTAAAGAAGCCAATAGACCAAGTTAAGTTCAAAATTGCACGAAACGTGAAAAACTTGTCTATGCATAGAATTGAGCATTCCTAAGGCATCAAATTGGACCGTTATACTCTATTTAGTGTTCTTAGAAGTCTTAACTTGCTAGTTTAGCTTTTGGACAACGTTTCGTTAGGTAAAGAAGCCAATAGACCAAGTTAAGTTCAAAATTGCACGAAACGTGAAAAACTTGTCTATGCATAGAATTGAGCATTCCTAAGGCATCAAATTGGACCGTTATACTCTATTTAGTGTTCTTAGAAGTCTTAACTTGCTAGTTTAGCTTTTGGACAACGTTTCGTTAGGTAAAGAAGCCAATAGACCAAGTTAAGTTCAAAATTGCACGAAACGTGAAAAACTTGTCTATGCATAGAATTGAGCATTCCTAAGGCATCAAATTGGACCGTTATACTCTATTTAGTGTTCTTAGAAGTCTTAACTTGCTAGTTTAGCTTTTGGACAACGTTTCGTTAGGTAAAGAAGCCAATAGACCAAGTTAAGTTCAAAATTGCACGAAACGTGAAAAACTTGTCTATGCATAGAATTGAGCATTCCTAAGGCATCAAATTGGACCGTTATACTCTATTTAGTGTTCTTAGAAGTCTTAACTTGCTAGTTTAGCTTTTGGACAACGTTTCGTTAGGTAAAGAAGCCAATAGACCAAGTTAAGTTCAAAATTGCACGAAACGTGAAAAACTTGTCTATGCATAGAATTGAGCATTCCTAAGGCATCAAATTGGACCGTTATACTCTATTTAGTGTTCTTAGAAGTCTTAACTTGCTAGTTTAGCTTTTGGACAACGTTTCGTTAGGTAAAGAAGCCAATAGACCAAGTTAAGTTCAAAATTGCACGAAACGTGAAAAACTTGTCTATGCATAGAATTGAGCATTCCTAAGGCATCAAATTGGACCGTTATACTCTATTTAGTGTTCTTAGAAGTCTTAACTTGCTAGTTTAGCTTTTGGACAACGTTTCGTTAGGTAAAGAAGCCAATAGACCAAGTTAAGTTCAAAATTGCACGAAACGTGAAAAACTTGTCTATGCATAGAATTGAGCATTCCTAAGGCATCAAATTGGACCGTTATACTCTATTTAGTGTTCTTAGAAGTCTTAACTTGCTAGTTTAGCTTTTGGACAACGTTTCGTTAGGTAAAGAAGCCAATAGACCAAGTTAAGTTCAAAATTGCACGAAACGTGAAAAACTTGTCTATGCATAGAATTGAGCATTCCTAAGGCATCAAATTGGACCGTTATACTCTATTTAGTGTTCTTAGAAGTCTTAACTTGCTAGTTTAGCTTTTGGACAACGTTTCGTTAGGTAAAGAAGCCAATAGACCAAGTTAAGTTCAAAATTGCACGAAACGTGAAAAACTTGTCTATGCATAGAATTGAGCATTCCTAAGGCATCAAATTGGACCGTTATACTCTATTTAGTGTTCTTAGAAGTCTTAACTTGCTAGTTTAGCTTTTGGACAACGTTTCGTTAGGTAAAGAAGCCAATAGACCAAGTTAAGTTCAAAATTGCACGAAACGTGAAAAACTTGTCTATGCATAGAATTGAGCATTCCTAAGGCATCAAATTGGACCGTTATACTCTATTTAGTGTTCTTAGAAGTCTTAACTTGCTAGTTTAGCTTTTGGACAACGTTTCGTTAGGTAAAGAAGCCAATAGACCAAGTTAAGTTCAAAATTGCACGAAACGTGAAAAACTTGTCTATGCATAGAATTGAGCATTCCTAAGGCATCAAATTGGACCGTTATACTCTATTTAGTGTTCTTAGAAGTCTTAACTTGCTAGTTTAGCTTTTGGACAACGTTTCGTTAGGTAAAGAAGCCAATAGACCAAGTTAAGTTCAAAATTGCACGAAACGTGAAAAACTTGTCTATGCATAGAATTGAGCATTCCTAAGGCATCAAATTGGACCGTTATACTCTATTTAGTGTTCTTAGAAGTCTTAACTTGCTAGTTTAGCTTTTGGACAACGTTTCGTTAGGTAAAGAAGCCAATAGACCAAGTTAAGTTCAAAATTAGCACGAAACGTGAAAAACTTGTCTATGCATAGAATTGAGCATTCCTAAGGCATCAAATTGGACCGTTATACTCTATTTAGTGTTCTTAGAAGTCTTAACTTGCTAGTTTAGCTTTTGGACAACGTTTCGTTAGGTAAAGAAGCCAATAGACCAAGTTAAGTTCAAAATTGCACGAAACGTGAAAAACTTGTCTATGCATAGAATTGAGCATTCCTAAGGCATCAAATTGGACCGTTATACTCTATTTAGTGTTCTTAGAAGTCTTAACTTGCTAGTTTAGCTTTTGGACAACGTTTCGTTAGGTAAAGAAGCCAATAGACCAAGTTAAGTTCAAAATTGCACGAAACGTGAAAAACTTGTCTATGCATAGAATTGAGCATTCCTAAGGCATCAAATTGGACCGTTATACTCTATTTAGTGTTCTTAGAAGTCTTAACTTGCTAGTTTAGCTTTTGGACAACGTTTCGTTAGGTAAAGAAGCCAATAGACCAAGTTAAGTTCAAAATTGCACGAAACGTGAAAAACTTGTCTATGCATAGAATTGAGCATTCCTAAGGCATCAAATTGGACCGTTATACTCTATTTAGTGTTCTTAGAAGTCTTAACTTGCTAGTTTAGCTTTTGGACAACGTTTCGTTAGGTAAAGAAGCCAATAGACCAAGTTAAGTTCAAAATTGCACGAAACGTGAAAAACTTGTCTATGCATAGAATTGAGCATTCCTAAGGCATCAAATTGGACCGTTATACTCTATTTAGTGTTCTTAGAAGTCTTAACTTGCTAGTTTAGCTTTTGGACAACGTTTCGTTAGGTAAAGAAGCCAATAGACCAAGTTAAGTTCAAAATTGCACGAAACGTGAAAAACTTGTCTATGCATAGAATTGAGCATTCCTAAGGCATCAAATTGGACCGTTATACTCTATTTAGTGTTCTTAGAAGTCTTAACTTGCTAGTTTAGCTTTTGGACAACGTTTCGTTAGGTAAAGAAGCCAATAGACCAAGTTAAGTTCAAAATTGCACGAAACGTGAAAAACTTGTCTATGCATAGAATTGAGCATTCCTAAGGCATCAAATTGGACCGTTATACTCTATTTAGTGTTCTTAGAAGTCTTAACTTGCTAGTTTAGCTTTTGGACAACGTTTCGTTAGGTAAAGAAGCCAATAGACCAAGTTAAGTTCAAAATTGCACGAAACGTGAAAAACTTGTCTATGCATAGAATTGAGCATTCCTAAGGCATCAAATTGGACCGTTATACTCTATTTAGTGTTCTTAGAAGTCTTAACTTGCTAGTTTAGCTTTTGGACAACGTTTCGTTAGGTAAAGAAGCCAATAGACCAAGTTAAGTTCAAAATTGCACGAAACGTGAAAAACTTGTCTATGCATAGAATTGAGCATTCCTAAGGCATCAAATTGGACCGTTATACTCTATTTAGTGTTCTTAGAAGTCTTAACTTGCTAGTTTAGCTTTTGGACAACGTTTCGTTAGGTAAAGAAGCCAATAGACCAAGTTAAGTTCAAAATTGCACGAAACGTGAAAAACTTGTCTATGCATAGAATTGAGCATTCCTAAGGCATCAAATTGGACCGTTATACTCTATTTAGTGTTCTTAGAAGTCTTAACTTGCTAGTTTAGCTTTTGGACAACGTTTCGTTAGGTAAAGAAGCCAATAGACCAAGTTAAGTTCAAAATTAGCACGAAACGTGAAAAACTTGTCTATGCATAGAATTGAGCATTCCTAAGGCATCAAATTGGACCGTTATACTCTATTTAGTGTTCTTAGAAGTCTTAACTTGCTAGTTTAGCTTTTGGACAACGTTTCGTTAGGTAAAGAAGCCAATAGACCAAGTTAAGTTCAAAATTGCACGAAACGTGAAAAACTTGTCTATGCATAGAATTGAGCATTCCTAAGGCATCAAATTGGACCGTTATACTCTATTTAGTGTTCTTAGAAGTCTTAACTTGCTAGTTTAGCTTTTGGACAACGTTTCGTTAGGTAAAGAAGCCAATAGACCAAGTTAAGTTCAAAATTGCACGAAACGTGAAAAACTTGTCTATGCATAGAATTGAGCATTCCTAAGGCATCAAATTGGACCGTTATACTCTATTTAGTGTTCTTAGAAGTCTTAACTTGCTAGTTTAGCTTTTGGACAACGTTTCGTTAGGTAAAGAAGCCAATAGACCAAGTTAAGTTCAAAATTGCACGAAACGTGAAAAACTTGTCTATGCATAGAATTGAGCATTCCTAAGGCATCAAATTGGACCGTTATACTCTATTTAGTGTTCTTAGAAGTCTTAACTTGCTAGTTTAGCTTTTGGACAACGTTTCGTTAGGTAAAGAAGCCAATAGACCAAGTTAAGTTCAAAATTGCACGAAACGTGAAAAACTTGTCTATGCATAGAATTGAGCATTCCTAAGGCATCAAATTGGACCGTTATACTCTATTTAGTGTTCTTAGAAGTCTTAACTTGCTAGTTTAGCTTTTGGACAACGTTTCGTTAGGTAAAGAAGCCAATAGACCAAGTTAAGTTCAAAATTGCACGAAACGTGAAAAACTTGTCTATGCATAGAATTGAGCATTCCTAAGGCATCAAATTGGACCGTTATACTCTATTTAGTGTTCTTAGAAGTCTTAACTTGCTAGTTTAGCTTTTGGACAACGTTTCGTTAGGTAAAGAAGCCAATAGACCAAGTTAAGTTCAAAATTGCACGAAACGTGAAAAACTTGTCTATGCATAGAATTGAGCATTCCTAAGGCATCAAATTGGACCGTTATACTCTATTTAGTGTTCTTAGAAGTCTTAACTTGCTAGTTTAGCTTTTGGACAACGTTTCGTTAGGTAAAGAAGCCAATAGACCAAGTTAAGTTCAAAATTGCACGAAACGTGAAAAACTTGTCTATGCATAGAATTGAGCATTCCTAAGGCATCAAATTGGACCGTTATACTCTATTTAGTGTTCTTAGAAGTCTTAACTTGCTAGTTTAGCTTTTGGACAACGTTTCGTTAGGTAAAGAAGCCAATAGACCAAGTTAAGTTCAAAATTGCACGAAACGTGAAAAACTTGTCTATGCATAGAATTGAGCATTCCTAAGGCATCAAATTGGACCGTTATACTCTATTTAGTGTTCTTCGAAGTCTTAACTTGCTAGTTTAGCTTTTGGACAACGTTTCGTTAGGTAAAGAAGCCAATAGACCAAGTTAAGTTCAAAATTGCTACGAAACGTGAAAAACTTGTCTATGCATAGAATTGAGCATTCCTAAGGCATCAAATTGGACCGTTATACTCTATTTAGTGTTCTTAGAAGTCTTAACTTGCTAGTTTAGCTTTTGGACAACGTTTCGTTAGGTAAAGAAGCCAATAGACCAAGTTAAGTTCAAAATTGCACGAAACGTGAAAAACTTGTCTATGCATAGAATTGAGCATTCCTAAGGCATCAAATTGGACCGTTATACTCTATTTAGTGTTCTTAGAAGTCTTAACTTGCTAGTTTAGCTTTTGGACAACGTTTCGTTAGGTAAAGAATGCCAATAGACCAAGTTAAGTTCAAAATTGCACGAAACGTGAAAAACTTGTCTATGCATAGAATTGAGCATTCCTAAGGCATCAAATTGGACCGTTATACTCTATTTAGTGTTCTTAGAAGTCTTAACTTGCTAGTTTAGCTTTTGGACAACGTTTCGTTAGGTAAAGAAGCCAATAGACCAAGTTAAGTTCAAAATTGCACGAAACGTGAAAAACTTGTCTATGCATAGAATTGAGCATTCCTAAGGCATCAAATTGGACCGTTATACTCTATTTAGTGTTCTTAGAAGTCTTAACTTGCTAGTTTAGCTTTTGGACAACGTTTCGTTAGGTAAAGAAGCCAATAGACCAAGTTAAGTTCAAAATTGCACGAAACGTGAAAAACTTGTCTATGCATAGAATTGAGCATTCCTAAGGCATCAAATTGGACCGTTATACTCTATTTAGTGTTCTTAGAAGTCTTAACTTGCTAGTTTAGCTTTTGGACAACGTTTCGTTAGGTAAAGAAGCCAATAGACCAAGTTAAGTTCAAAATTGCACGAAACGTGAAAAACTTGTCTATGCATAGAATTGAGCATTCCTAAGGCATCAAATTGGACCGTTATACTCTATTTAGTGTTCTTAGAAGTCTTAACTTGCTAGTTTAGCTTTTGGACAACGTTTCGTTAGGTAAAGAAGCCAATAGACCAAGTTAAGTTCAAAATTGCACGAAACGTGAAAAACTTGTCTATGCATAGAATTGAGCATTCCTAAGGCATCAAATTGGACCGTTATACTCTATTTAGTGTTCTTAGAAGTCTTAACTTGCTAGTTTAGCTTTTGGACAACGTTTCGTTAGGTAAAGAAGCCAATAGACCAAGTTAAGTTCAAAATTGCACGAAACGTGAAAAACTTGTCTATGCATAGAATTGAGCATTCCTAAGGCATCAAATTGGACCGTTATACTCTATTTAGTGTTCTTAGAAGTCTTAACTTGCTAGTTTAGCTTTTGGACAACGTTTCGTTAGGTAAAGAAGCCAATAGACCAAGTTAAGTTCAAAATTGCACGAAACGTGAAAAACTTGTCTATGCATAGAATTGAGCATTCCTAAGGCATCAAATTGGACCGTTATACTCTATTTAGTGTTCTTAGAAGTCTTAACTTGCTAGTTTAGCTTTTGGACAACGTTTCGTTAGGTAAAGAAGCCAATAGACCAAGTTAAGTTCAAAATTGCACGAAACGTGAAAAACTTGTCTATGCATAGAATTGAGCATTCCTAAGGCATCAAATTGGACCGTTATACTCTATTTAGTGCTTCTTAGAAGTCTTAACTTGCTAGTTTAGCTTTTGGACAATCGTTTCGTTAGGTAAGAAGCCAATAGACCAAGTTAAGTTCAAAATTGCACGAAACGTGAAAAACCTTGTCTATGCATAGAATTGAGCATTCCTAAGGCATCAAATTGGACCGTTATACTCTATTTAGTGTTCTTAGAAGTCTTAACTTGCTAGTTTAGCTTTTGGACAACGTTTCGTTAGGTAAAGAAGCCAATAGACCAAGTTAAGTTCAAAATTGCACGAAACGTGAAAAACTTGTCTATGCATAGAATTGAGCATTCCTAAGGCATCAAATTGGACCGTTATACTCTATTTAGTGTTCTTACGAAGTCTTAACTTGCTAGTTTAGCTTATCGGACAGCATTTTCGTTAGGTAAAGAAGCCCATAGACCAAGTTAAGTTCAAAATTACACGAAACGTGAAAAACTTGTCTATGCATATAATTGAGCATTCCTAAGGCATCAAATTGGACTGTTATACTCTATTTAGTGTTCTTAGAAGTCTTAGCTTGCTAGTTTAGCTTTTGGACAACGTTTCGTTAGGTAAAGAAGCCAATAGACCAAGTTAAGTTCAAAATTGCACGAAACGTGAAAAACTTGTCTATGCATAGAATTGAGCATTCCTAAGGCATCAAATTGGACCGTTATACTCTATTTAGTGTTCTTAGAAGTCTTAACTTGCTAGTTTAGCTTTTGGAGAACGTTTCGTTAGGTAAAGAAGCCAATAGACCAAGTTAAGTTCAAAATTGCACGAAACGTGAAAAACTTGTCTATGCATAGAATTGACCATTCCTAAGGCATCAAATTGGACCGTTATACTCTATTTAGTGTTCTTAGAAGTCTTAACTTGCTAGTTTAGCTTTTGGACAACGTTTCGTTAGGTAAAGAAGCCAATAGACCAAGTTAAGTTCAAAATTGCACGAAACGTGAAAAACTTGTCTATGCATAGAATTTGTTGGATCGGATGGCACCACAAGAGGGGGGGTGAATTGTGTCCTTAGTCAATTTTAGACTAGGTCACCTTTTTTTGTTTCACCCTAAGCGGAAGCTAAATACCAAATTGAGTACTAGTGTAGATGTATATAAATCAAGTAGAACAATCAATTCGAGCAAATCACATATAAAATCTTAATATGATTGTATGGTCTCCTAATGGCAGATTTGAGCACAAAGCAATCAAATAAGCTCAAGCAAGTCAAGGACAATTGATATAAGCAAGATAGATAACTTTAAGATCAAGAACCAAGCAAGATGATCAAGTATGTATATGTCACTTGTAAAACAAATGTAATTAGGGCACAAAATCAGATTTGACAATTAATTGAACAAGCTTGACTCTAGCAACCTAAATGATCAATTTCAAGTATGTATGATATGAGAATGCAATGCTAATTGAAATTGCTGGAAAGTAAAAGAGGCAAGAGATTTATAGTGGTTCGGCTTAACCCAAGCCTACTCCACTCCCCAAGTCCCACTTGGGAATTTCAAACACTCCACTATAGCTTGTTCAACCGAGTCAAGCGGAACTCATACAACCAGTGTTTTTGTAGCTCAAACACCAAACTTTACACACCGTGTGGTTTATAGCTCACCACACCAAACTCTACACACCGTGTGGTTTGTAGCTCACCACACTAACTTAATCAACAAAATACAAGCTCAAAAATGGCTCTAAGAATAACCGGGTATGAGATAAGTTTAGGCTCAAAGGCTGGCTCTTTAGTAGCTAGATATGGAAGTGTTTAGGCTCAATTTATGTTCTGGAAATCAGATTGTTCAAGTAAGAAAATGGCTCTTGAGGAAATGATAAGAATCAAGTAAGAAAGGCTCAAGAGTAACAATAAAGCTTTACTTGGCTAGTGTGTATGATCTCTCTTCAAAATCAAGTATGTAATCAAGGAATGAATGAGTGAAAGAATGAAAGCTTAGAAGATGAAGAACACTAGAGAGAGAGAGTGTAATTTTCGGCCAAGTATATGCACCATAGACAAAGAGTTAGTTTTTATAGAAATTGTGGAGTGTAAGCTCATGAAATGAGGGCCATTGGATTGATATGAAAGATATGGACCCTTGGATCATTATAGACGTTAGAAGGCTTAGAGAAGTGTGAAAATGATTACAACAAGTCTTTTTTGGTAGGAAGAAATAATGGCTTTTGGATGGATATAGACTTTGGAGGCCACCTTGAAAGATACAACAATTGACTTGAGAAAAGTTTGTCTTTTAGGTGGAGTAAATCATGGCTTTTGAATGGATATAGACTTTAGAGGCATCTTGAAAGATACAACCATTGACTTGAGAAAAGTTTGTCTCTTAGGTGGAGTAAATCATGGCCTTTGGATCAAAGTGAAGATTCAATTTTGGCCATAGGATGTAAAGTAGGAGAGATAAGAATAAAGCTTGAATCTTTGGCCATTGGATTAAAATGTGATTTTGATGTAGAGAGAATATGATCCATTGGATGTGGAGTGTCTTGGTGGGAAAGAGAAATGGTTTTGAAATAAAGCTTCCCACACATGTGAAGAGAAAAACTTGTCATAAGACTTGTTGTACCTCTTGTCTCCTCCTTTCAAATTAACTTTTCCTTCTCTTCTCTTTTGGCTCCAATTCTTCTAGTTAAGATGTAACTATGGTTAACTTGTCTTCTTTGCCATGTCATCAATGCCATGTCATTACAATGCCATGTCAGCTGCCACGTCACGTCCGTCGATTCTGACTTTGACTAGAAAGTTAATTTTACTTCAATTGATCCCAATTAAGCTCCAAGACATCTTTGGCAAAACTTGACTTATGTTGACCACGAAATTGACTTTCTTAATCATGTTTGACACTGATTAAGCCTTCACTAATGTTGGTCAAGGATGACATTAGGACCAATTTACGTTTTGGTCACCCTACACACAAATCATACTCAAGACATGCTATGTAAACCCTTTTAGGGATTTCTTGCAATTAGTCCACGTTAGTTCAATAATCAAATCATCAAATAAGCACAATTGAACTAGTTTAATATAAGTCTTGAATTCCTAAACTAATCAAGTAGGCATATGCACCTAGGTTTCTCAATACAAGTCAATAGATCAAAGTTCAATCAAAACATGCCGTTGTAATCACTCAAACATATATTCAACATTCTCCCCCTTTTGATGATTACAAAATAACTTATGTAACTTTGAGCTATTTTCTTTAATTCACATGAGAAACTCTCCCCCTCACATTATGCTTCACACAAATAAACTTCCTATAAGCATATGTTTCAATAAACACAAGGGAATTGCAATTCAAGACAAGTAAAGTATCAATAGGCAAGGTCTATACAATATGACATTCAAGTTCCTCCCCCTTAACCTATGCATACCAAACTTTAAAGTTCAAAGTATATTTCTCCCCCTTTATTTTGTAAATGCATCCAAAAGGTGTTCAATATAAGCAATGCATAAAATTCATACACATATCAAGGACTCATTCTCATGCCAAGATTACCTCTTAAAAATTCAAATCTCTCTTGGTTTAGAGGTTTCGTTAGTATGTCCGCAAGTTGGTTCATTGTGTCCACATAATCTAATTTAATTGTCCCTTGAGTCACATGGTCTCTAATAAAATGATGCCTAATTTCAATATGTTTAGCCTTAGAATGATGCACCGGATTTTTAGAAAGGCTAATGGCACTAGTATTATCACAATATATAGGAATATCTTTTAATTTAAGTCCAAAATCATTTAGTTGTTGTCTAATCCATAAGAGTTGAGCACAACAACTCCCTATAGCCATATATTCGGCTTCGGTGGTAGATAGGGCAACACAAGGTTGTTTCTTGGAGAACCAAGAGATAAGCATACTCCCTAGGAATTGGCATGTACCCGAAGTACTCTTCCTATTTATCTTACATCCAGCAAAGTCGGCATCACTATATGCATGTAAATCAAACAATGAATTTTTGTCATACCATAAGCCAAGAGTTGATGTATGCCTAAGATACCTAAATATTCTCTTAACCGCTAGGAAATGAGAATGCATAGGCTGACTTTGAAATCTAGCACACATGCATACACTAAACATAATGTCGGGTCTACTAGAGGTCAAATACAAAAGTGAACCAATCATGGACCTATACATTTTAGAATCATAAGGCTGTCCATCTTCATCTTTGTCAAGCTTAGTAGACACACTCATGGGAGTAGGAGAAGGATTCAAGGAATCAAAACCAAACTTTTTAAGCATATCATGAATATATTTAGTTTGACTAATATGTATACCTTCCTTAGTTTGTTTAACTTGCAGTCCTAAAAAGAATGTAAGTTCACCCATCATAGACATCTCAAATTCACTTTTCATGCACAACTCAAATTCTTTGCACATAGCCTCATTAGTAGCACCAAATATAATGTCATCTACATATATTTGAACAATAAGCATGTCATGACCTTTTTCCTTTAAGAACAAAGTGCTATCAATTCTTCCTCTTTTAAAACCATTTTGAATTAAGAATGAGGAAAGTCTATCATACCATGCCCTAGGTGCTTGTTTCAAACCATACAAGGCTTTTGTCAATTTATAAACATAGGTTTGGAAAGTTAGGATCTTCAAATCCGGGTGGTTGCTTTACATACACATTCTCATTGATAAAACCATTCAAAAATGCACTTTTGACATCCATTTGATAAAGTTTAAAACCTTTGAAACATGCAAATGCCATAAGCAACCTAATAGCTTCTAACCTAGCTACGGGGGCAAATGTTTCTTCATAGTCAATCCCTTCTTCTTGGTTGTACCCTTGTGCAACCAACCTAGCCTTGTTTCTAATAACTTCACCATCTTCATTCATTTTGTTCTTAAACACCCATTTAGTTCCAATTATGGTTTGGTCTTTAGGTCTTGGAACTAAATGCCAAACTTCATTCCTAGTGAATTGATTCAACTCATCTTGCATAGCAATAATCCATTTATCATCAAGCAAAGCATCATCAATGTTTCTAGGTTCTATTTGAGAAATTAAGGCATAAGAACCATGCACATCAACAATTAAAGCAGTATTCATTAAATTTGCAGTCACATTATCTACCACATTAGCATGCATATCATTATCATTAGGAGCTAAGTGAGATCTACGAGTCCTTACCCCTTGATGCAAATCGCCAATTATGAGTTGTTTGGGATGCTTATGTTTGTCCTTCACTTGCAACCATGATGTAGGAGCTGTAGTTTCACTATTGGAGGCCACGGGTGCAACCTCACTTTCTTCCAAGCCCACGGGTGCATCACTATTTTGTGTCTCCTCGTGCTCATTTCCTCCCTCTTTGCTTGGTCCATCATCTTTAGGTGTAGGAGAGTCATCTTTATCATCTTTTAAGCTCAACTTCTCCAAACCTAACTCAATGTCATCATTCTCAAGCAAAGGGTCAAATGCAAGAGTTTCAATAAATTTAACATGAATGGACTCTTCTATTCTCCTAGACTTTGGATTGTAAACTCTATAAGCTCTAGAAGTTAAAGCATAGCCAACAAATACACAAGGAGTAGATTTTGCATCAAATTTATCTAAGTCATCCTTAGTGTTTAGTACATAACATTTGCAACCAAAAACTCTAAAGTAGTCAACCTTAGGTTTTCTATCATTCCAAATCTCATAAGGTGTCTTATTTATCTTCTTTCTAATAGACAACCTATTTGTAACATAGCATGCACAATTAATGGCCTCGGCCCACAAGAACTTAGGCAAATCATGTTCACAAAGCATAGTCCTAGCAATTTCTTGTAAAGTTCTATTTTTCCTTTCTACCACCCCATTTTGTTGGGGTGTCCTAGGTGAAGAGAAATCATGTCTAATGCCATATTCATCACATAGATCAATAAATGCATGATTATCAAATTCTCCTCCATGATCACTCCTAATCTTGCTAATGCTTATGTTCTTTTCATTTTGAAGCCTCTTGATTAGTTTTGAAAACTCATGAATGGTCTCATGTTTATGTGCAAGGAAAATCACCCAAGTATATCTAGAATAATCATCAACAATTACAAAGGCATAGGATCTACCACCTACACTTTTAACTCTACTTGGACCAAACAAATCAAGATGCAAAAGTTCTAAAACCCTAGTAGTTGAAATCTGGTTTTTAGACTTGAAAGACTCCCTAGTGTGTTTTCCTCTAATGCATGGCTCACAAGCATCATACATGTCAAAGTTCAAAGAAGGTATGCCTCTAACAAGATTATTTCTAACCAATTTTTCAATTGTAGAAATTCCTATATGTCCTAATCTTCTATGCCATATATTCACATCACTAACATTGGAAATCAAGCATTTAAGTTTGCAATCATTCAAGTCTTTCAAATTAATAGAATACACATTACCATCTCTTTTTCCTACAAGCACACATTCATTCATGGCATTTAAAAACTCACACTTTGAATCATCAAAACATATGCGCAAGCCACCATCACACAATTGAGAAATACTAAGAAGGTTAAAAGATAATCCATCAACTAATTGCACATTAGAGATAGAGAAAGAGGATACATCACCTATGGATCCTTGACCAAGGATCCTACCCTTCTTGTTGTCACCAAAAGTCACATGACCACCATTAGAGAACTTCTTGAGAGAAGAAAAAGAACTTGAGTTCCCGGTCATGTGTCTTGAGCAACCACTATCCAAGTACCACTTGGAAGCCTTAGAACTTTTGATTTTCAAGAACACCTACATTAGTTCAATTCGCTTTAGGTACCCAATTTCTTTTGGGTCCTAGGAGGTTAGCATCAAGAATCTTGGTTCCCTTTGGAACCCACATTTGCTTAACTTTCTTGCCAAACACATATTGAAACTTTGGAAAAACTTTGGCATTCAAGTTATGCATATATGCATCATTTGAAGAATGAAATGAAGTGCTAGCATACATAGAGCCTTGTGGAGCTCTAGGAGCCCTAGAATACCTTATGGGTTGCCCTAATTTCTTAGGAAACCCTACGGGTCTCTTGGGACCAGAATTGATATCCTTCTTCCAAGGCTGATTTGGCACACCCCTAATGAGAATAGGCCTATGTCTCACGGATTGGACAAATGATACATGTTCATGATGTGATTTCGAAGTACTAGCATGTATATCATTCAAAGCATTGTAGTTAGGAGGTGAAAAAATCATTTTCTTTGGAAAACAATCCTCCTTCATGTCATTCAAGGAATGCAAATATCCATGTGATACGAAAGATGTAGAAATATCATGCATATCACATTTCTTCAATTTTACATCATCACCAACATAACCTAAACCCGATTTGTCCAAAGATTGTCTAAGGCATGATAAGAGTGAATCAAGTCTAGAAGATCCCACACTAAACTTCGAGAAAGATTTCTCTAGATCCTCATATCTCAATTTCAAAGCGTCTAATTCATTTTGAACAATAGAGTCATCGTGTGACTCTTGGTTCTCATTAGGCACAATAGCAATCAATTTCAAATCATCATACTCTTCTTGCAAGGTACTAAGTTTAAATTGCAAATCTTCAATCAAAGGTTCATGATCACACTTAGACATGTTATTAGCACACATGGCAGCAAGCATATCGCACTTTTCATCACATTTAGCATTGAGATCATCAATGGTCTTTTCATGCTCTTCTACCTTAGCATTTAAACAATCAATCTCATTTTTCAATTGTTTCTTTTCCTTATGCATTTTCCTATTCTTATCATTCATGTCATTAAGTAAGGAAAGCAAATCATCAATAGACACATCATCATCATCATTATCAAAAGAATTTACCTCCTCATCCGGATCGGATGAGTTTCCTTTGGCCATCAAGCAAAATCTAGCAAACTCATCCTCACTTGAAGAGCTTTCGGAGTCCGAATCACTCCAAGTAGCTTTGAAGGCTCTCTTGGATTGCTCCTTGCTCTTATCTTTCTTCTTTGGACACTCATACTTCATGTGCCCCTTCTTGCCACACTCAAAGCACCTCAAATCTTTGTCTTGCTCCTCATGGTTCCCTTTGGAGTCGCTTTGATCCCCACGACCAGATTTGAAGTTGTCCCTCTTTGAGTGGCCAAAAGGTCTACCACCTTGTTTCTTCTTGTTTATCAAGTATCTCTTGAACCTCCTTGTCATTAAGGCTACTTCCTCATCACTCAAATCATCTCCACTATCACCTTTGGAGGCAAAAGCAATGCTCTTCTTTTTGGTGTCCTCTTTTTGAGCTTCTCTTGCCTTCAAGTTTGTCTCATATACCAGAAGTGATCCTACAAGCTCATCCAACTTCAAAATTTTGAGATCTTTAGCTTCTTGGATGGCAGTCACTTTGGCATCCCATGCTTCCGGAAGACTTCTCAAGTACTTTTGCACCTTTTCTTGATTGGAGAATGTCTTCCCTAAAGATTCAAGAGAATTCAGAATTTTGGTTAGTCTAATATCCATATCGGTAATAGACTCATGTGGAAACATAGTGAACAATTCATATGAATGCATGAGCATGTTAATCTTAGACTCCTTTACTTGATTAGTTCCCTCATGCTTCATCTCTAACCTAGTCCACATATCTTGAGCCGAAATGCATGTAGAAATATGTTTAGCTTCAATTGAATTCAATGCATTAAATAAAATAGACATAGCTTTAGCATTCAAAGAAATCTTTTTCTTATCATTATCATCCCATTTATCCCTAGGTTTTGAAATCTCTTTTTCGACATCACCGATCTTGGTGGTGATGGTAGGCTCATAAGGTCCATCCTCTATGACATACCACAAATCAATATCAAGAGACATGAAATAAAGTTTCATTCTCATTTTCCAATGGTCATAGTCTTCTCCATTAAAGAATGGAGGTCTACCACTAGATTGACCCTCTAACACATGATCATGTCTACCACTAGTAGATGCCATCATATAAATCACTAATAATGCACAAGAAAATTACTTCTATATGCAAGGGAACACAAGCTCCGATACCACTTGTTGGATCGGATGGCACCACAAGAGGGGGGGTGAATTGTGTCCTTAGTCAATTTTAGACTAGGTCACCTTTTTTTTGTTTCACCCTAAGCGGAAGCTAAATACCAAATTGAGTACTAGTGTAGATGTATATAAATCAAGTAGAACAATCAATTCGAGCAAATCACATATAAAATCCTAATATGATTGTATGGTCTCCTAATGGCAGATTTGAGCACAAAGCAATCAAATAAGCTCAAGCAAGTCAAGGACAATTGATATAAGCAAGATAGATAACTTTAAGATCAAGAACCAAGCAAGATGATCAAGTATGTATATGTCACTTGTAAAACAAATGTAATTAGGGCACAAAATCAGATTTGACAATTAATTGAACAAGCTTGACTCTAGCAACCTAAATGATCAATTTCAAGTATGTATGATATGAGAATGCAATGCTAATTGAAATTGCTGGAAAGTAAAAGAGGCAAGAGATTTATAGTGGTTCGGCTTAACCCAAGCCTACTCCACTCCCCAAGTCCCACTTGGGAATTTCAAACACTCCACTATAGCTTGTTCAACCGAGTCAAGCGGAACTCATACAACCAGTGTTTTTGTAGCTCAAACACCAAACTTTACACACCGTGTGGTTTATAGCTCACCACACCAAACTCTACACACCGTGTGGTTTGTAGCTCACCACACTAACTTAATCAACAAAATACAAGCTCAAAAATGGCTCTAAGAATAACCGGGTATGAGATAAGTTTAGGCTCAAAGGCTGGCTCTTTAGTAGCTAGATATGGAAGTGTTTAGGCTCAATTTATGTTCTGGAAATCAGATTGTTCAAGTAAGAAAATGGCTCTTGAGGAAATGATAAGAATCAAGTAAGAAAGGCTCAAGAGTAACAATAAAGCTTTACTTGGCTAGTGTGTATGATCTCTCTTCAAAATCAAGTATGTAATCAAGGAATGAATGAGTGAAAGAATGAAAGCTTAGAAGATGAAGAACACTAGAGAGAGAGAGTGTAATTTTCGGCCAAGTATATGCACCATAGACAAAGAGTTAGTTTTTATAGAAATTGTGGAGTGTAAGCTCATGAAATGAGGGCCATTGGATTGATATGAAAGATATGGACCCTTGGATCATTATAGACGTTAGAAGGCTTAGAGAAGTGTGAAAATGATTACAACAAGTCTTTTTTGGTAGGAAGAAATAATGGCTTTTGGATGGATATAGACTTTGGAGGCCACCTTGAAAGATACAACAATTGACTTGAGAAAAGTTTGTCTTTTAGGTGGAGTAAATCATGGCTTTTGAATGGATATAGACTTTAGAGGCATCTTGAAAGATACAACCATTGACTTGAGAAAAGTTTGTCTCTTAGGTGGAGTAAATCATGGCCTTTGGATCAAGTGAAGATTCAATTTTGGCCATAGGATGTAAAGTAGGAGAGATAAGAATAAAGCTTGAATCTTTGGCCATTGGATTAAAATGTGATTTTGATGTAGAGAGAATATGATCCATTGGATGTGGAGTGTCTTGGTGGGAAAGAGAAATGGTTTTGAAATAAAGCTTCCCACACATGTGAAGAGAAAAACTTGTCATAAGACTTGTTGTACCTCTTGTCTCCTCCTTTCAAATTAACTTTTCCTTCTCTTCTCTTTTGGCTCCAAGTCTTCTAGTTAAGATGTAACTATGGTTAACTTGTCTTCTTTGCCATGTCATCAATGCCATGTCAACAATGCCATGTCAGCTGCCACGTCACGTCCGTCGATTCTGACTTTGACTAGAAAGTTAATTTTACTTCAATTGATCCCAATTAAGCTCCAAGACATCTTTGGCAAAACTTGACTTATGTTGACCACGAAATTGACTTTCTTAATCATGTTTGACACTGATTAAGCCTTCACTAATGTTGGTCAAGGATGACATTAGGACCAATTTACGTTTTGGTCACCCTACACACAAATCATACTCAAGACATGCTATGTAAACCCTTTTAGGATTTCTTGCAATTAGTCCACGTTAGTTCAATAATCAAATCATCAAATAAGCACAATTGAACTAGTTTAATATAAGTCTTGAATTCCTAAACTAATCAAGTAGGCATATGCACCTAGGTTTCTCAATACAAGTCAATAGATTCAAAGTTCAATCAAAACATGCCGTTGTAATCACTCAAACATATATTCAACATTCTCCCCCTTTTGATGATTACAAAATAACTTATGTAACTTTGAGCTATTTTCTTTAATTCACATGAGAAACTCTCCCCCTCACATTATGCTTCACACAAATAAACTTCCTATAAGCATATGTTTCAATAAACACAAGGGAATTGCAATTCAAGACAAGTAAAGTATCAATAGGCAAGGTCTATACAATATGACATTCAAGTTCCTCCCCCTTAACCTATGCATACCAAACTTTAAAGTTCAAAGTATATTTCTCCCCCTTTATTTTGTAAATGCATCCAAAAGGTGTTCAATATAAGCAATGCATAAAATTCATACACATATCAAGGACTCATTCTCATGCCTAGATTACCTCTTAAAAATTCAAATCTCTCTTGGTTTAGAGGTTTCGTTAGTATGTCCGCAAGTTGGTTCATTGTGTCCACATAATCTAATTTAATTGTCCCTTGAGTCACATGGTCTCTAATAAAATGATGCCTAATTTCAATATGTTTAGCCTTAGAATGATGCACCGGATTTTTAGAAAGGCTAATGGCACTAGTATTATCACAATATATAGGAATATCTTTTAATTTAAGTCCAAAATCATTTAGTTGTTGTCTAATCCATAAGAGTTGAGCACAACAACTCCCTATAGCCATATATTCGGTTTCGGTGGTAGATAGGGCAACACAAGGTTGTTTCTTGGAGAACCAAGAGATAAGCATACTCCCTAGGAATTGGCATGTACCCGAAGTACTCTTCCTATTTATCTTACATCCAGCAAAGTCGGCATCACTATATGCATGTAAATCAAACAATGAATTTTTGTCATACCATAAGCCAAGAGTTGATGTATGCCTAAGATACCTAAATATTCTCTTAACCGCTAGGAAATGAGAATGCATAGGCTTACTTTGAAATCTAGCACACATGCATACACTAAACATAATGTCGGGTCTACTAGAGGTTAAATACAAAAGTGAACCAATCATGGACCTATACATTTTAGAATCATAAGGCTGTCCATTTTCATCTTTGTCAAGCTTAGTAGACAAACTCATGGGAGTAGGAGAAGGATTCAAGGAATCAAAACCAAACTTTCTAAGCATATCATGAATATATTTAGTTTGACTAATATGTATACCTCCCTTAGTTTGTTTAACTTGTAGTCCTAAAAAGAAGGTAAGTTCACCCATCATAGACATCTCAAATTCACTTTTCATGCACAACTCAAATTCTTTGCACATAGCCTCATTAGTAGCACCAAATATAATGTCATCTACATATATTTGAACAATAAGCATGTCATGACCTTTTTCCTTTAAGAACAAAGTGCTATCAATTCTTCCTCTTTTAAAACCATTTTGAATTAAGAATGAGGAAAGTCTATCATACCATGCCCTAGGTGCTTGTTTCAAACCATACAAGGCTTTTGTCAATTTATAAACATAGTTTGGAAAGTTAGGATCTTCAAATCCGGGTGGTTGCTTTACATACACATTCTCATTGATAAAACCATTCAAAAATGCACTTTTGACATCCATTTGATAAAGTTTAAAACCTTTGAAACATGCAAATGCCATAAGCAACCTAATAGCTTCTAACCTAGCTACGGGGGCAAATGTTTCTTCATAGTCAATCCCTTCTTCTTGGTTGTACCCTTGTGCAACCAACCTAGCCTTGTTTCTAATAACTTCACCATCTTCATTCATTTTGTTCTTAAACACCCATTTAGTTCCAATTATGGTTTGGTCTTTAGGTCTTGGAACTAAATGCCAAACTTCATTCCTAGTGAATTGATTCAACTCATCTTGCATAGCAATAATCCATTTATCATCAAGCAAAGCATCATCAATGTTTCTAGGTTCTATTTGAGAAATTAAGGCATAAGAACCATGCACATCAACAATTAAAGCAGTATTCATTAAATTTGCAGTCACATTATCTACCACATTAGCATGCATATCATTATCATTAGGAGCTAAGTGAGATCTACGAGTCCTTACCCCTTGATGCAAATCGCCAATTATGAGTTGTTTGGGATGCTTATGTTTGTCCTTCACTTGCAACCATGATGTAGGAGCTGTAGTTTCACTATTGGAGGCCACGGGTGCAACCTCACTTTCTTCCAAGCCCACGGGTGCATCACTATTTTGTGTCTCCTCGTGCTCATTTCCTCCCTCTTTGCTTGGTCCATCATCTTTAGGTGTAGGAGAGTCATCTTTATCATCTTTTAAGCTCAACTTCTCCAAACCTAACTCAATGTCATCATTCTCAAGCAAAGGGTCAAATGCAAGAGTTTCAATAAATTTAACATGAATGGACTCTTCTATTCTCCTAGACTTTGGATTGTAAACTCTATAAGCTCTAGAAGTTAAAGCATAGCCAACAAATACACAAGGAGTAGATTTTGCATCAAATTTATCTAAGTCATCCTTAGTGTTTAGTACATAACATTTGCAACCAAAAACTCTAAAGTAGTCAACCTTAGGTTTTCTATCATTCCAAATCTCATAAGGTGTCTTATTTATCTTCTTTCTAATAGACAACCTATTTGTAACATAGCATGCACAATTAATGGCCTCGGCCCACAAGAACTTAGGCAAATCATGTTCACAAAGCATAGTCCTAGCAATTTCTTGTAAAGTTCTATTTTTCCTTTCTACCACCCCATTTTGTTGGGGTGTCCTAGGTGAAGAGAAATCATGTCTAATGCCATATTCATCACATAGATCAATAAATGCATGATTATCAAATTCTCCTCCATGATCACTCCTAATCTTGCTAATGCTTATGTTCTTTTCATTTTGAAGCCTCTTGATTAGTTTTGAAAACTCATGAATGGTCTCATGTTTATGTGCAAGGAAAATCACCCAAGTATATCTAGAATAATCATCAACAATTACAAAGGCATAGGATCTACCACCTACACTTTTAACTCTACTTGGACCAAACAAATCAAGATGCAAAAGTTCTAAAACCCTAGTAGTTGAAATCTGGTTTTTAGACTTGAAAGACTCCCTAGTGTGTTTTCCTCTAATGCATGGCTCACAAGCATCATACATGTCAAAGTTCAAAGAAGGTATGCCTCTAACAAGATTATTTCTAACCAATTTTTCAATTGTAGAAATTCCTATATGTCCTAATCTTCTATGCCATATATTCACATCACTAACATTGGAAATCAAGCATTTAAGTTTGCAATCATTCAAGTCTTTCAAATTAATAGAATACACATTACCATCTCTTTTTCCTACAAGCACACATTCATTCATGGCATTTAAAAACTCACACTTTGAATCATCAAAACATATGCGCAAGCCACCATCACACAATTGAGAAATACTAAGAAGGTTAAAAGATAATCCATCAACTAATTGCACATTAGAGATAGAGAAAGAGGATACATCACCTATGGATCCTTGACCAAGGATCCTACCCTTCTTGTTGTCACCAAAAGTCACATGACCACCATTAGAGAACTTCTTGAGAGAAGAAAAAGAACTTGAGTTCCCGGTCATGTGTCTTGAGCAACCACTATCCAAGTACCACTTGGAAGCCTTAGAACTTTTGATTTTCAAGAACACCTACATTAGTTCAATTCGCTTTAGGTACCCAATTTCTTTTGGGTCCTAGGAGGTTAGCATCAAGAATCTTGGTTCCCTTTGGAACCCACATTTGCTTAACTTTCTTGCCAAACACATATTGAAACTTTGGAAAAACTTTGGCATTCAAGTTATGCATATATGCATCATTTGAAGAATGAAATGAAGTGCTAGCATACATAGAGCCTTGTGGAGCTCTAGGAGCCCTAGAATACCTTATGGGTTGCCCTAATTTCTTAGGAAACCCTACGGGTCTCTTGGGACCAGAATTGATATCCTTCTTCCAAGGCTGATTTGGCACACCCCTAATGAGAATAGGCCTATGTCTCACGGATTGGACAAATGATACATGTTCATGATGTGATTTCGAAGTACTAGCATGTATATCATTCAAAGCATTGTAGTTAGGAGGTGAAAAAATCATTTTCTTTGGAAAACAATCCTCCTTCATGTCATTCAAGGAATGCAAATATCCATGTGATACGAAAGATGTAGAAATATCATGCATATCACATTTCTTCAATTTTACATCATCACCAACATAACCTAAACCCGATTTGTCCAAAGATTGTCTAAGGCATGATAAGAGTGAATCAAGTCTAGAAGATCCCACACTAAACTTCGAGAAAGATTTCTCTAGATCCTCATATCTCAATTTCAAAGCGTCTAATTCATTTTGAACAATAGAGTCATCGTGTGACTCTTGGTTCTCATTAGGCACAATAGCAATCAATTTCAAATCATCATACTCTTCTTGCAAGGTACTAAGTTTAAATTGCAAATCTTCAATCAAAGGTTCATGATCACACTTAGACATGTTATTAGCACACATGGCAGCAAGCATATCGCACTTTTCATCACATTTAGCATTGAGATCATCAATGGTCTTTTCATGCTCTTCTACCTTAGCATTTAAACAATCAATCTCATTTTTCAATTGTTTCTTTTCCTTATGCATTTTCCTATTCTTATCATTCATGTCATTAAGTAAGGAAAGCAAATCATCAATAGACACATCATCATCATCATTATCAAAAGAATTTACCTCCTCATCCGGATCGGATGAGTTTCCTTTGGCCATCAAGCAAAATCTAGCAAACTCATCCTCACTTGAAGAGCTTTCGGAGTCCGAATCACTCCAAGTAGCTTTGAAGGCTCTCTTGGATTGCTCCTTGCTCTTATCTTTCTTCTTTGGACACTCATACTTCATGTGCCCCTTCTTGCCACACTCAAAGCACCTCAAATCTTTGTCTTGCTCCTCATGGTTCCCTTTGGAGTCGCTTTGATCCCCACGACCAGATTTGAAGTTGTCCCTCTTTGAGTGGCCAAAAGGTCTACCACCTTGTTTCTTCTTGTTTATCAAGTATCTCTTGAACCTCCTTGTCATTAAGGCTACTTCCTCATCACTCAAATCATCTCCACTATCACCTTTGGAGGCAAAAGCAATGCTCTTCTTTTTGGTGTCCTCTTTTTGAGCTTCTCTTGCCTTCAAGTTTGTCTCATATACCAGAAGTGATCCTACAAGCTCATCCAACTTCAAAATTTTGAGATCTTTAGCTTCTTGGATGGCAGTCACTTTGGCATCCCATGCTTCCGGAAGACTTCTCAAGTACTTTTGCACCTTTTCTTGATTGGAGAATGTCTTCCCTAAAGATTCAAGAGAATTCAGAATTTTGGTTAGTCTAATATCCATATCGGTAATAGACTCATGTGGAAACATAGTGAACAATTCATATGAATGCATGAGCATGTTAATCTTAGACTCCTTTACTTGATTAGTTCCCTCATGCTTCATCTCTAACCTAGTCCACATATCTTGAGCCGAAATGCATGTAGAAATATGTTTAGCTTCAATTGAATTCAATGCATTAAATAAAATAGACATAGCTTTAGCATTCAAAGAAATCTTTTTCTTATCATTATCATCCCATTTATCCCTAGGTTTTGAAATCTCTTTTTCGACATCACCGATCTTGGTGGTGATGGTAGGCTCATAAGGTCCATCCTCTATGACATACCACAAATCAATATCAAGAGACATGAAATAAAGTTTCATTCTCATTTTCCAATGGTCATAGTCTTCTCCATTAAAGAATGGAGGTCTACCACTAGATTGACCCTCTAACACATGATCATGTCTACCACTAGTAGATGCCATCATATAAATCACTAATAATGCACAAGAAAATTACTTCTATATGCAAGGGAACACAAGCTCCGATACCACTTGTTGGATCGGATGGCACCACAAGAGGGGGGGTGAATTGTGTCCTTAGTCAATTTTAGACTAGGTCACCTTTTTTTTGTTTCACCCTAAGCGGAAGCTAAATACCAAATTGAGTACTAGTGTAGATGTATATAAATCAAGTAGAACAATCAATTCGAGCAAATCACATATAAAATCCTAATATGATTGTATGGTCTCCTAATGGCAGATTTGAGCACAAAGCAATCAAATAAGCTCAAGCAAGTCAAGGACAATTGATATAAGCAAGATAGATAACTTTAAGATCAAGAACCAAGCAAGATGATCAAGTATGTATATGTCACTTGTAAAACAAATGTAATTAGGGCACAAAATCAGATTTGACAATTAATTGAACAAGCTTGACTCTAGCAACCTAAATGATCAATTTCAAGTATGTATGATATGAGAATGCAATGCTAATTGAAATTGCTGGAAAGTAAAAGAGGCAAGAGATTTATAGTGGTTCGGCTTAACCCAAGCCTACTCCACTCCCCAAGTCCCACTTGGGAATTTCAAACACTCCACTATAGCTTGTTCAACCGAGTCAAGCGGAACTCATACAACCAGTGTTTTTGTAGCTCAAACACCAAACTTTACACACCGTGTGGTTTATAGCTCACCACACCAAACTCTACACACCGTGTGGTTTGTAGCTCACCACACTAACTTAATCAACAAAATACAAGCTCAAAAATGGCTCTAAGAATAACCGGGTATGAGATAAGTTTAGGCTCAAAGGCTGGCTCTTTAGTAGCTAGATATGGAAGTGTTTAGGCTCAATTTATGTTCTGGAAATCAGATTGTTCAAGTAAGAAAATGGCTCTTGAGGAAATGATAAGAATCAAGTAAGAAAGGCTCAAGAGTAACAATAAAGCTTTACTTGGCTAGTGTGTATGATCTCTCTTCAAAATCAAGTATGTAATCAAGGAATGAATGAGTGAAAGAATGAAAGCTTAGAAGATGAAGAACACTAGAGAGAGAGAGTGTAATTTTCGGCCAAGTATATGCACCATAGACAAAGAGTTAGTTTTTATAGAAATTGTGGAGTGTAAGCTCATGAAATGAGAGCCATTGGATTGATATGAAAGATATGGACCCTTGGATCATTATAGACGTTAGAAGGCTTAGAGAAGTGTGAAAATGATTACAACAAGTCTTTTTTGGTAGGAAGAAATAATGGCTTTTGGATGGATATAGACTTTGGAGGCCACCTTGAAAGATACAACAATTGACTTGAGAAAAGTTTGTCTTTTAGGTGGAGTAAATCATGGCTTTTGAATGGATATAGACTTTAGAGGCATCTTGAAAGATACAACCATTGACTTGAGAAAAGTTTGTCTCTTAGGTGGAGTAAATCATGGCCTTTGGATCAAAGTGAAGATTCAATTTTGGCCATAGGATGTAAAGTAGGAGAGATAAGAATAAAGCTTGAATCTTTGGCCATTGGATTAAAATGTGATTTTGATGTAGAGAGAATATGATCCATTGGATGTGGAGTGTCTTGGTGGGAAAGAGAAATGGTTTTGAAATAAAGCTTCCCACACATGTGAAGAGAAAAACTTGTCATAAGACTTGTTGTACCTCTTGTCTCCTCCTTTCAAATTAACTTTTCCTTCTCTTCTCTTTTGGCTCCAAGTCTTCTAGTTAAGATGTAACTATGGTTAACTTGTCTTCTTTGCCATGTCATCAATGCCATGTCAACAATGCCATGTCAGCTGCCACGTCACGTCCGTCGATTCTGACTTTGACTAGAAAGTTAATTTTACTTCAATTGATCCCAATTAAGCTCCAAGACATCTTTGGCAAAACTTGACTTATGTTGACCACGAAATTGACTTTCTTAATCATGTTTGACACTGATTAAGCCTTCACTAATGTTGGTCAAGGATGACATTAGGACCAATTTACGTTTTGGTCACCCTACACACAAATCATACTCAAAACATGCTATGTAAACCCTTTTAGGGTTTCTTGCAATTAGTCCACGTTAGTTCAATAATCAAATCATCAAATAAGCACAATTGAACTAGTTTAATATAAGTCTTGAATTCCTAAACTAATCAAGTAGGCATATGCACCTAGGTTTCTCAATACAGTCAATAGATTAAAGTTCAATCAAAACATGCCGTTGTAATCACTCAAACATATATTCAACAGAATTGACCATTACTAAGGCATCAAATTGGACCGTTATACTCTATTTTGTGCTCTTAGAAGTCTTAACTTGCTAGTTTAGCTTTTGGACAATGTTTCGTTAGGTGAAGAAGCCAATAGACCAAGTTAATTTCAAAATTGCACGAACCGTGAAAAACTTGTCTATGCATAGAATTGAGCATTCCTAAGGCATCAAATTGGACCGTTATACTCTATTTAGTGCTCTTAGAAGTCTTAACTTGCTAGTTTAGCTTTTGGACAATGTTTCGTTAGGTAAAGAATCCAATAGACAAAGTTAAGTTCAAAATTGCACGAAACGTGAAAAACTTCTCTATGCATAAAACTGAAGCATTCCTAAGGCATCAAATTGGACCGTTATACTCTATTTAGTGTTCTTAGAAGTCTTAATTTGCTAGTCTAGCTTTTGGACAACGTTTCGTTAGGTACAGAAGCCAATAGACCAAGTTAAGTTCAAAATTGCACGAAACGAGAAAAACTTGTCTACGCATAGAACTGAGCATTCCTAAGGCATCAAATTGGACCGTTATACTCTATTTAGTGTTCTTAGAAGTCTTAACTTGCTAGTTTAGCTTTTGGACAACGTTTCGTTAGGTAAAGAAGCCAATAGACCAAGTTAAGTTCAAAATTACACGAAACGTGAAAAACTTGTCTATGCATAGAATTGAGCATTCCTAAGGCATCAAATTGGACCGTTATACTCTATTTAGTGTTCTTAGAAGTCTTAACTTGCTAGTTTAGCTTTTGGACAACGTTTCGTTAGGTAAAGAAGCCAATAGACCAAGTTAAGTTCAAAATTGCACGAAACGTGAAAAACTTGTCTATGCATAGAATTGAGCATTCCTAAGGCATCAAATTGGACCGTTATACTCTATTTAGTGTTCTTAGAAGTCTTAACTTGCTAGTTTAGCTTTTGGACAATCGTTTCGTTAGGTAAAGAAGCCAATAGACCAAGTTAAGTTCAAAATTGCACGAAACGTGAAAAACTTGTCTATGCATAGAATTGAGCATTCCTAAGGCATCAAATTGGACCGTTATACTCTATTTAGTGTTCTTAGAAGTCTTAACTTGCTAGTTTAGCTTTTGGACAACGTTTCGTTAGGTAAAGAAGCCAATAGACCAAGTTAAGTTCAAAATTGCACGAAACGTGAAAAACTTGTCTATGCATAGAATTGAGCATTCCTAAGGCATCAAATTGGACCGTTATACTCTATTTAGTGTTCTTAGAAGTCTTAACTTGCTAGTTTAGCTTTTGGACAACGTTTCGTTAGGTAAAGAAGCCAATAGACCAAGTTAAGTTCAAAATTGCACGAAACGTGAAAAACTTGTCTATGCATAGAATTGAGCATTCCTAAGGCATCAAATTGGACCGTTATACTCTATTTAGTGTTCTTAGAAGTCTTAACTTGCTAGTTTAGCTTTTGGACAACGTTTCGTTAGGTAAAGAAGCCAATAGACCAAGTTAAGTTCAAAATTGCACGAAACGTGAAAAACTTGTCTATGCATAGAATTGAGCATTCCTAAGGCATCAAATTGGACCGTTATACTCTATTTAGTGTTCTTAGAAGTCTTAACTTGCTAGTTTAGCTTTTGGACAACGTTTCGTTAGGTAAAGAAGCCAATAGACCAAGTTAAGTTCAAAATTGCACGAAACGTGAAAAACTTGTCTATGCATAGAATTGAGCATTCCTAAGGCATCAAATTGGACCGTTATACTCTATTTAGTGTTCTTAGAAGTCTTAACTTGCTAGTTTAGCTTTTGGACAACGTTTCGTTAGGTAAAGAAGCCAATAGACCAAGTTAAGTTCAAAATTGCACGAAACGTGAAAAACTTGTCTATGCATAGAATTGAGCATTCCTAAGGCATCAAATTGGACCGTTATACTCTATTTAGTGTTCTTAGAAGTCTTAACTTGCTAGTTTAGCTTTTGGACAACGTTTCGTTAGGTAAAGAAGCCAATAGACCAAGTTAAGTTCAAAATTGCACGAAACGTGAAAAACTTGTCTATGCATAGAATTGAGCATTCCTAAGGCATCAAATTGGACCGTTATACTCTATTTAGTGTTCTTAGAAGTCTTAACTTGCTAGTTTAGCTTTTGGACAACGTTTCGTTAGGTAAAGAAGCCAATAGACCAAGTTAAGTTCAAAATTGCACGAAACGTGAAAAACTTGTCTATGCATAGAATTGAGCATTCCTAAGGCATCAAATTGGACCGTTATACTCTATTTAGTGTTCTTAGAAGTCTTAACTTGCTAGTTTAGCTTTTGGACAACGTTTCGTTAGGTAAAGAAGCCAATAGACCAAGTTAAGTTCAAAATTGCACGAAACGTGAAAAACTTGTCTATGCATAGAATTGAGCATTCCTAAGGCATCAAATTGGACCGTTATACTCTATTTAGTGTTCTTAGAAGTCTTAACTTGCTAGTTTAGCTTTTGGACAACGTTTCGTTAGGTAAAGAAGCCAATAGACCAAGTTAAGTTCAAAATTGCACGAAACGTGAAAAACTTGTCTATGCATAGAATTGAGCATTCCTAAGGCATCAAATTGGACCGTTATACTCTATTTAGTGTTCTTAGAAGTCTTAACTTGCTAGTTTAGCTTTTGGACAACGTTTCGTTAGGTAAAGAAGCCAATAGACCAAGTTAAGTTCAAAATTGCACGAAACGTGAAAAACTTGTCTATGCATAGAATTGAGCATTCCTAAGGCATCAAATTGGACCGTTATACTCTATTTAGTGTTCTTAGAAGTCTTAACTTGCTAGTTTAGCTTTTGGACAACGTTTCGTTAGGTAAAGAAGCCAATAGACCAAGTTAAGTTCAAAATTGCACGAAACGTGAAAAACTTGTCTATGCATAGAATTGAGCATTCCTAAGGCATCAAATTGGACCGTTATACTCTATTTAGTGTTCTTAGAAGTCTTAACTTGCTAGTTTAGCTTTTGGACAACGTTTCGTTAGGTAAAGAAGCCAATAGACCAAGTTAAGTTCAAAATTGCACGAAACGTGAAAAACTTGTCTATGCATAGAATTGAGCATTCCTAAGGCATCAAATTGGACCGTTATACTCTATTTAGTGTTCTTAGAAGTCTTAACTTGCTAGTTTAGCTTTTGGACAACGTTTCGTTAGGTAAAGAAGCCAATAGACAAAGTTAAGTTTAAAATTGCACGAAACGTGAAAAACTTGTCTATGCATAGAACTGAGCATTCCTAAGGCATCAAATTAGACCGTTATACTCTATTTAGTGTTCTTAGAAGTCTTAACTTGCTAGTTTAGCTTTTGGACAACGTTTCGTTAGGTAAAGAAGCCAATAGACCAAGTTAAGTTCAAAATTGCACGAAACGTGAAAAACTTGTCTATGCATAGAATTGAGCATTCCTAAGGCATCAAATTGGACCGTTATACTCTATTTAGTGTTCTTAGAAGTCTTAACTTGCTAGTTTAGCTTTTGGACAACGTTTCGTTAGGTAAAGAAGCCAATAGACCAAGTTAAGTTCAAAATTGCACGAAACGTGAAAAACTTGTCTATGCATAGAATTGAGCATTCCTAAGGCATCAAATTGGACCGTTATACTCTATTTAGTGTTCTTAGAAGTCTTAACTTGCTAGTTTAGCTTTTGGACAACGTTTCGTTAGGTAAAGAAGCCAATAGACCAAGTTAAGTTCAAAATTGCACGAAACGTGAAAAACTTGTCTATGCATAGAATTGAGCATTCCTAAGGCATCAAATTGGACCGTTATACTCTATTTAGTGTTCTTAGAAGTCTTAACTTGCTAGTTTAGCTTTTGGACAACGTTTCGTTAGGTAAAGAAGCCAATAGACCAAGTTAAGTTCAAAATTGCACGAAACGTGAAAAACTTGTCTATGCATAGAATTGAGCATTCCTAAGGCATCAAATTGGACCGTTATACTCTATTTAGTGTTCTTAGAAGTCTTAACTTGCTAGTTTAGCTTTTGGACAACGTTTCGTTAGGTAAAGAAGCCAATAGACCAAGTTAAGTTCAAAATTGCACGAAACGTGAAAAACTTGTCTATGCATAGAATTGAGCATTCCTAAGGCATCAAATTGGACCGTTATACTCTATTTAGTGTTCTTAGAAGTCTTAACTTGCTAGTTTAGCTTTTGGACAACGTTTCGTTAGGTAAAGAAGCCAATAGACCAAGTTAAGTTCAAAATTGCACGAAACGTGAAAAACTTGTCTATGCATAGAATTGAGCATTCCTAAGGCATCAAATTGGACCGTTATACTCTATTTAGTGTTCTTAGAAGTCTTAACTTGCTAGTTTAGCTTTTGGACAACGTTTCGTTAGGTAAAGAAGCCAATAGACCAAGTTAAGTTCAAAATTGCACGAAACGTGAAAAACTTGTCTATGCATAGAATTGAGCATTCCTAAGGCATCAAATTGGACCGTTATACTCTATTTAGTGTTCTTAGAAGTCTTAACTTGCTAGTTTAGCTTTTGGACAACGTTTCGTTAGGTAAAGAAGCCAATAGACCAAGTTAAGTTCAAAATTGCACGAAACGTGAAAAACTTGTCTATGCATAGAATTGAGCATTCCTAAGGCATCAAATTGGACCGTTATACTCTATTTAGTGTTCTTAGAAGTCTTAACTTGCTAGTTTAGCTTTTGGACAACGTTTCGTTAGGTAAAGAAGCCAATAGACCAAGTTAAGTTCAAAATTGCACGAAACGTGAAAAACTTGTCTATGCATAGAATTGAGCATTCCTAAGGCATCAAATTGGACCGTTATACTCTATTTAGTGTTCTTAGAAGTCTTAACTTGCTAGTTTAGCTTTTGGACAACGTTTCGTTAGGTAAAGAAGCCAATAGACCAAGTTAAGTTCAAAATTGCACGAAACGTGAAAAACTTGTCTATGCATAGAATTGAGCATTCCTAAGGCATCAAATTGGACCGTTATACTCTATTTAGTGTTCTTAGAAGTCTTAACTTGCTAGTTTAGCTTTTGGACAACGTTTCGTTAGGTAAAGAAGCCAATAGACCAAGTTAAGTTCAAAATTGCACGAAACGTGAAAAACTTGTCTATGCATAGAATTGAGCATTCCTAAGGCATCAAATTGGACCGTTATACTCTATTTAGTGTTCTTAGAAGTCTTAACTTGCTAGTTTAGCTTTTGGACAACGTTTCGTTAGGTAAAGAAGCCAATAGACCAAGTTAAGTTCAAAATTGCACGAAACGTGAAAAACTTGTCTATGCATAGAATTGAGCATTCCTAAGGCATCAAATTGGACCGTTATACTCTATTTAGTGTTCTTAGAAGTCTTAACTTGCTAGTTTAGCTTTTGGACAACGTTTCGTTAGGTAAAGAAGCCAATAGACCAAGTTAAGTTCAAAATTGCACGAAACGTGAAAAACTTGTCTATGCATAGAATTGAGCATTCCTAAGGCATCAAATTGGACCGTTATACTCTATTTAGTGTTCTTAGAAGTCTTAACTTGCTAGTTTAGCTTTTGGACAACGTTTCGTTAGGTAAAGAAGCCAATAGACCAAGTTAAGTTCAAAATTGCACGAAACGTGAAAAACTTGTCTATGCATAGAATTGAGCATTCCTAAGGCATCAAATTGGACCGTTATACTCTATTTAGTGTTCTTAGAAGTCTTAACTTGCTAGTTTAGCTTTTGGACAACGTTTCGTTAGGTAAAGAAGCCAATAGACCAAGTTAAGTTCAAAATTGCACGAAACGTGAAAAACTTGTCTATGCATAGAATTGAGCATTCCTAAGGCATCAAATTGGACCGTTATACTCTATTTAGTGTTCTTAGAAGTCTTAACTTGCTAGTTTAGCTTTTGGACAACGTTTCGTTAGGTAAAGAAGCCAATAGACCAAGTTAAGTTCAAAATTGCACGAAACGTGAAAAACTTGTCTATGCATAGAATTGAGCATTCCTAAGGCATCAAATTGGACCGTTATACTCTATTTAGTGTTCTTAGAAGTCTTAACTTGCTAGTTTAGCTTTTGGACAACGTTTCGTTAGGTAAAGAAGCCAATAGACCAAGTTAAGTTCAAAATTGCACGAAACGTGAAAAACTTGTCTATGCATAGAATTGAGCATTCCTAAGGCATCAAATTGGACCGTTATACTCTATTTAGTGTTCTTAGAAGTCTTAACTTGCTAGTTTAGCTTTTGGACAACGTTTCGTTAGGTAAAGAAGCCAATAGACCAAGTTAAGTTCAAAATTGCACGAAACGTGAAAAACTTGTCTATGCATAGAATTGAGCATTCCTAAGGCATCAAATTGGACCGTTATACTCTATTTAGTGTTCTTAGAAGTCTTAACTTGCTAGTTTAGCTTTTGGACAACGTTTCGTTAGGTAAAGAAGCCAATAGACCAAGTTAAGTTCAAAATTGCACGAAACGTGAAAAACTTGTCTATGCATAGAATTGAGCATTCCTAAGGCATCAAATTGGACCGTTATACTCTATTTAGTGTTCTTAGAAGTCTTAACTTGCTAGTTTAGCTTTTGGACAACGTTTCGTTAGGTAAAGAAGCCAATAGACCAAGTTAAGTTCAAAATTGCACGAAACGTGAAAAACTTGTCTATGCATAGAATTGAGCATTCCTAAGGCATCAAATTGGACCGTTATACTCTATTTAGTGTTCTTAGAAGTCTTAACTTGCTAGTTTAGCTTTTGGACAACGTTTCGTTAGGTAAAGAAGCCAATAGACCAAGTTAAGTTCAAAATTGCACGAAACGTGAAAAACTTGTCTATGCATAGAATTGAGCATTCCTAAGGCATCAAATTGGACCGTTATACTCTATTTAGTGTTCTTAGAAGTCTTAACTTGCTAGTTTAGCTTTTGGACAACGTTTCGTTAGGTAAAGAAGCCAATAGACCAAGTTAAGTTCAAAATTGCACGAAACGTGAAAAACTTGTCTATGCATAGAATTGAGCATTCCTAAGGCATCAAATTGGACCGTTATACTCTATTTAGTGTTCTTAGAAGTCTTAACTTGCTAGTTTAGCTTTTGGACAACGTTTCGTTAGGTAAAGAAGCCAATAGACCAAGTTAAGTTCAAAATTGCACGAAACGTGAAAAACTTGTCTATGCATAGAATTGAGCATTCCTAAGGCATCAAATTGGACCGTTATACTCTATTTAGTGTTCTTAGAAGTCTTAACTTGCTAGTTTAGCTTTTGGACAACGTTTCGTTAGGTAAAGAAGCCAATAGACCAAGTTAAGTTCAAAATTGCACGAAACGTGAAAAACTTGTCTATGCATAGAATTGAGCATTCCTAAGGCATCAAATTGGACCGTTATACTCTATTTAGTGTTCTTAGAAGTCTTAACTTGCTAGTTTAGCTTTTGGACAACGTTTCGTTAGGTAAAGAAGCCAATAGACCAAGTTAAGTTCAAAATTGCACGAAACGTGAAAAACTTGTCTATGCATAGAATTGAGCATTCCTAAGGCATCAAATTGGACCGTTATACTCTATTTAGTGTTCTTAGAAGTCTTAACTTGCTAGTTTAGCTTTTGGACAACGTTTCGTTAGGTAAAGAAGCCAATAGACCAAGTTAAGTTCAAAATTGCACGAAACGTGAAAAACTTGTCTATGCATAGAATTGAGCATTCCTAAGGCATCAAATTGGACCGTTATACTCTATTTAGTGTTCTTAGAAGTCTTAACTTGCTAGTTTAGCTTTTGGACAACGTTTCGTTAGGTAAAGAAGCCAATAGACCAAGTTAAGTTCAAAATTGCACGAAACGTGAAAAACTTGTCTATGCATAGAATTGAGCATTCCTAAGGCATCAAATTGGACCGTTATACTCTATTTAGTGTTCTTAGAAGTCTTAACTTGCTAGTTTAGCTTTTGGACAACGTTTCGTTAGGTAAAGAAGCCAATAGACCAAGTTAAGTTCAAAATTGCACGAAACGTGAAAAACTTGTCTATGCATAGAATTGAGCATTCCTAAGGCATCAAATTGGACCGTTATACTCTATTTAGTGTTCTTAGAAGTCTTAACTTGCTAGTTTAGCTTTTGGACAACGTTTCGTTAGGTAAAGAAGCCAATAGACCAAGTTAAGTTCAAAATTGCACGAAACGTGAAAAACTTGTCTATGCATAGAATTGAGCATTCCTAAGGCATCAAATTGGACCGTTATACTCTATTTAGTGTTCTTAGAAGTCTTAACTTGCTAGTTTAGCTTTTGGACAACGTTTCGTTAGGTAAAGAAGCCAATAGACCAAGTTAAGTTCAAAATTGCACGAAACGTGAAAAACTTGTCTATGCATAGAATTGAGCATTCCTAAGGCATCAAATTGGACCGTTATACTCTATTTAGTGTTCTTAGAAGTCTTAACTTGCTAGTTTAGCTTTTGGACAACGTTTCGTTAGGTAAAGAAGCCAATAGACCAAGTTAAGTTCAAAATTGCACGAAACGTGAAAAACTTGTCTATGCATAGAATTGAGCATTCCTAAGGCATCAAATTGGACCGTTATACTCTATTTAGTGTTCTTAGAAGTCTTAACTTGCTAGTTTAGCTTTTGGACAACGTTTCGTTAGGTAAAGAAGCCAATAGACCAAGTTAAGTTCAAAATTGCACGAAACGTGAAAAACTTGTCTATGCATAGAATTGAGCATTCCTAAGGCATCAAATTGGACCGTTATACTCTATTTAGTGTTCTTAGAAGTCTTAACTTGCTAGTTTAGCTTTTGGACAACGTTTCGTTAGGTAAAGAAGCCAATAGACCAAGTTAAGTTCAAAATTGCACGAAACGTGAAAAACTTGTCTATGCATAGAATTGAGCATTCCTAAGGCATCAAATTGGACCGTTATACTCTATTTAGTGTTCTTAGAAGTCTTAACTTGCTAGTTTAGCTTTTGGACAACGTTTCGTTAGGTAAAGAAGCCAATAGACCAAGTTAAGTTCAAAATTGCACGAAACGTGAAAAACTTGTCTATGCATAGAATTGAGCATTCCTAAGGCATCAAATTGGACCGTTATACTCTATTTAGTGTTCTTAGAAGTCTTAACTTGCTAGTTTAGCTTTTGGACAACGTTTCGTTAGGTAAAGAAGCCAATAGACCAAGTTAAGTTCAAAATTGCACGAAACGTGAAAAACTTGTCTATGCATAGAATTGAGCATTCCTAAGGCATCAAATTGGACCGTTATACTCTATTTAGTGTTCTTAGAAGTCTTAACTTGCTAGTTTAGCTTTTGGACAACGTTTCGTTAGGTAAAGAAGCCAATAGACCAAGTTAAGTTCAAAATTGCACGAAACGTGAAAAACTTGTCTATGCATAGAATTGAGCATTCCTAAGGCATCAAATTGGACCGTTATACTCTATTTAGTGTTCTTAGAAGTCTTAACTTGCTAGTTTAGCTTTTGGACAACGTTTCGTTAGGTAAAGAAGCCAATAGACCAAGTTAAGTTCAAAATTGCACGAAACGTGAAAAACTTGTCTATGCATAGAATTGAGCATTCCTAAGGCATCAAATTGGACCGTTATACTCTATTTAGTGTTCTTAGAAGTCTTAACTTGCTAGTTTAGCTTTTGGACAACGTTTCGTTAGGTAAAGAAGCCAATAGACCAAGTTAAGTTCAAAATTGCACGAAACGTGAAAAACTTGTCTATGCATAGAATTGAGCATTCCTAAGGCATCAAATTGGACCGTTATACTCTATTTAGTGTTCTTAGAAGTCTTAACTTGCTAGTTTAGCTTTTGGACAACGTTTCGTTAGGTAAAGAAGCCAATAGACCAAGTTAAGTTCAAAATTGCACGAAACGTGAAAAACTTGTCTATGCATAGAATTGAGCATTCCTAAGGCATCAAATTGGACCGTTATACTCTATTTAGTGTTCTTAGAAGTCTTAACTTGCTAGTTTAGCTTTTGGACAACGTTTCGTTAGGTAAAGAAGCCAATAGACCAAGTTAAGTTCAAAATTGCACGAAACGTGAAAAACTTGTCTATGCATAGAATTGAGCATTCCTAAGGCATCAAATTGGACCGTTATACTCTATTTAGTGTTCTTAGAAGTCTTAACTTGCTAGTTTAGCTTTTGGACAACGTTTCGTTAGGTAAAGAAGCCAATAGACCAAGTTAAGTTCAAAATTGCACGAAACGTGAAAAACTTGTCTATGCATAGAATTGAGCATTCCTAAGGCATCAAATTGGACCGTTATACTCTATTTAGTGTTCTTAGAAGTCTTAACTTGCTAGTTTAGCTTTTGGACAACGTTTCGTTAGGTAAAGAAGCCAATAGACCAAGTTAAGTTCAAAATTGCACGAAACGTGAAAAACTTGTCTATGCATAGAATTGAGCATTCCTAAGGCATCAAATTGGACCGTTATACTCTATTTAGTGTTCTTAGAAGTCTTAACTTGCTAGTTTAGCTTTTGGACAACGTTTCGTTAGGTAAAGAAGCCAATAGACCAAGTTAAGTTCAAAATTGCACGAAACGTGAAAAACTTGTCTATGCATAGAATTGAGCATTCCTAAGGCATCAAATTGGACCGTTATACTCTATTTAGTGTTCTTAGAAGTCTTAACTTGCTAGTTTAGCTTTTGGACAACGTTTCGTTAGGTAAAGAAGCCAATAGACCAAGTTAAGTTCAAAATTGCACGAAACGTGAAAAACTTGTCTATGCATAGAATTGAGCATTCCTAAGGCATCAAATTGGACCGTTATACTCTATTTAGTGTTCTTAGAAGTCTTAACTTGCTAGTTTAGCTTTTGGACAACGTTTCGTTAGGTAAAGAAGCCAATAGACCAAGTTAAGTTCAAAATTGCACGAAACGTGAAAAACTTGTCTATGCATAGAATTGAGCATTCCTAAGGCATCAAATTGGACCGTTATACTCTATTTAGTGTTCTTAGAAGTCTTAACTTGCTAGTTTAGCTTTTGGACAACGTTTCGTTAGGTAAAGAAGCCAATAGACCAAGTTAAGTTCAAAATTGCACGAAACGTGAAAAACTTGTCTATGCATAGAATTGAGCATTCCTAAGGCATCAAATTGGACCGTTATACTCTATTTAGTGTTCTTAGAAGTCTTAACTTGCTAGTTTAGCTTTTGGACAACGTTTCGTTAGGTAAAGAAGCCAATAGACCAAGTTAAGTTCAAAATTGCACGAAACGTGAAAAACTTGTCTATGCATAGAATTGAGCATTCCTAAGGCATCAAATTGGACCGTTATACTCTATTTAGTGTTCTTAGAAGTCTTAACTTGCTAGTTTAGCTTTTGGACAACGTTTCGTTAGGTAAAGAAGCCAATAGACCAAGTTAAGTTCAAAATTGCACGAAACGTGAAAAACTTGTCTATGCATAGAATTGAGCATTCCTAAGGCATCAAATTGGACCGTTATACTCTATTTAGTGTTCTTAGAAGTCTTAACTTGCTAGTTTAGCTTTTGGACAACGTTTCGTTAGGTAAAGAAGCCAATAGACCAAGTTAAGTTCAAAATTGCACGAAACGTGAAAAACTTGTCTATGCATAGAATTGAGCATTCCTAAGGCATCAAATTGGACCGTTATACTCTATTTAGTGTTCTTAGAAGTCTTAACTTGCTAGTTTAGCTTTTGGACAACGTTTCGTTAGGTAAAGAAGCCAATAGACCAAGTTAAGTTCAAAATTGCACGAAACGTGAAAAACTTGTCTATGCATAGAATTGAGCATTCCTAAGGCATCAAATTGGACCGTTATACTCTATTTAGTGTTCTTAGAAGTCTTAACTTGCTAGTTTAGCTTTTGGACAACGTTTCGTTAGGTAAAGAAGCCAATAGACCAAGTTAAGTTCAAAATTGCACGAAACGTGAAAAACTTGTCTATGCATAGAATTGAGCATTCCTAAGGCATCAAATTGGACCGTTATACTCTATTTAGTGTTCTTAGAAGTCTTAACTTGCTAGTTTAGCTTTTGGACAACGTTTCGTTAGGTAAAGAAGCCAATAGACCAAGTTAAGTTCAAAATTGCACGAAACGTGAAAAACTTGTCTATGCATAGAATTGAGCATTCCTAAGGCATCAAATTGGACCGTTATACTCTATTTAGTGTTCTTAGAAGTCTTAACTTGCTAGTTTAGCTTTTGGACAACGTTTCGTTAGGTAAAGAAGCCAATAGACCAAGTTAAGTTCAAAATTGCACGAAACGTGAAAAACTTGTCTATGCATAGAATTGAGCATTCCTAAGGCATCAAATTGGACCGTTATACTCTATTTAGTGTTCTTAGAAGTCTTAACTTGCTAGTTTAGCTTTTGGACAACGTTTCGTTAGGTAAAGAAGCCAATAGACCAAGTTAAGTTCAAAATTGCACGAAACGTGAAAAACTTGTCTATGCATAGAATTGAGCATTCCTAAGGCATCAAATTGGACCGTTATACTCTATTTAGTGTTCTTAGAAGTCTTAACTTGCTAGTTTAGCTTTTGGACAACGTTTCGTTAGGTAAAGAAGCCAATAGACCAAGTTAAGTTCAAAATTGCACGAAACGTGAAAAACTTGTCTATGCATAGAATTGAGCATTCCTAAGGCATCAAATTGGACCGTTATACTCTATTTAGTGTTCTTAGAAGTCTTAACTTGCTAGTTTAGCTTTTGGACAACGTTTCGTTAGGTAAAGAAGCCAATAGACCAAGTTAAGTTCAAAATTGCACGAAACGTGAAAAACTTGTCTATGCATAGAATTGAGCATTCCTAAGGCATCAAATTGGACCGTTATACTCTATTTAGTGTTCTTAGAAGTCTTAACTTGCTAGTTTAGCTTTTGGACAACGTTTCGTTAGGTAAAGAAGCCAATAGACCAAGTTAAGTTCAAAATTGCACGAAACGTGAAAAACTTGTCTATGCATAGAATTGAGCATTCCTAAGGCATCAAATTGGACCGTTATACTCTATTTAGTGTTCTTAGAAGTCTTAACTTGCTAGTTTAGCTTTTGGACAACGTTTCGTTAGGTAAAGAAGCCAATAGACCAAGTTAAGTTCAAAATTGCACGAAACGTGAAAAACTTGTCTATGCATAGAATTGAGCATTCCTAAGGCATCAAATTGGACCGTTATACTCTATTTAGTGTTCTTAGAAGTCTTAACTTGCTAGTTTAGCTTTTGGACAACGTTTCGTTAGGTAAAGAAGCCAATAGACCAAGTTAAGTTCAAAATTGCACGAAACGTGAAAAACTTGTCTATGCATAGAATTGAGCATTCCTAAGGCATCAAATTGGACCGTTATACTCTATTTAGTGTTCTTAGAAGTCTTAACTTGCTAGTTTAGCTTTTGGACAACGTTTCGTTAGGTAAAGAAGCCAATAGACCAAGTTAAGTTCAAAATTGCACGAAACGTGAAAAACTTGTCTATGCATAGAATTGAGCATTCCTAAGGCATCAAATTGGACCGTTATACTCTATTTAGTGTTCTTAGAAGTCTTAACTTGCTAGTTTAGCTTTTGGACAACGTTTCGTTAGGTAAAGAAGCCAATAGACCAAGTTAAGTTCAAAATTGCACGAAACGTGAAAAACTTGTCTATGCATAGAATTGAGCATTCCTAAGGCATCAAATTGGACCGTTATACTCTATTTAGTGTTCTTAGAAGTCTTAACTTGCTAGTTTAGCTTTTGGACAACGTTTCGTTAGGTAAAGAAGCCAATAGACCAAGTTAAGTTCAAAATTGCACGAAACGTGAAAAACTTGTCTATGCATAGAATTGAGCATTCCTAAGGCATCAAATTGGACCGTTATACTCTATTTAGTGTTCTTAGAAGTCTTAACTTGCTAGTTTAGCTTTTGGACAACGTTTCGTTAGGTAAAGAAGCCAATAGACCAAGTTAAGTTCAAAATTGCACGAAACGTGAAAAACTTGTCTATGCATAGAATTGAGCATTCCTAAGGCATCAAATTGGACCGTTATACTCTATTTAGTGTTCTTAGAAGTCTTAACTTGCTAGTTTAGCTTTTGGACAACGTTTCGTTAGGTAAAGAAGCCAATAGACCAAGTTAAGTTCAAAATTGCACGAAACGTGAAAAACTTGTCTATGCATAGAATTGAGCATTCCTAAGGCATCAAATTGGACCGTTATACTCTATTTAGTGTTCTTAGAAGTCTTAACTTGCTAGTTTAGCTTTTGGACAACGTTTCGTTAGGTAAAGAAGCCAATAGACCAAGTTAAGTTCAAAATTGCACGAAACGTGAAAAACTTGTCTATGCATAGAATTGAGCATTCCTAAGGCATCAAATTGGACCGTTATACTCTATTTAGTGTTCTTAGAAGTCTTAACTTGCTAGTTTAGCTTTTGGACAACGTTTCGTTAGGTAAAGAAGCCAATAGACCAAGTTAAGTTCAAAATTGCACGAAACGTGAAAAACTTGTCTATGCATAGAATTGAGCATTCCTAAGGCATCAAATTGGACCGTTATACTCTATTTAGTGTTCTTAGAAGTCTTAACTTGCTAGTTTAGCTTTTGGACAACGTTTCGTTAGGTAAAGAAGCCAATAGACCAAGTTAAGTTCAAAATTGCACGAAACGTGAAAAACTTGTCTATGCATAGAATTGAGCATTCCTAAGGCATCAAATTGGACCGTTATACTCTATTTAGTGTTCTTAGAAGTCTTAACTTGCTAGTTTAGCTTTTGGACAACGTTTCGTTAGGTAAAGAAGCCAATAGACCAAGTTAAGTTCAAAATTGCACGAAACGTGAAAAACTTGTCTATGCATAGAATTGAGCATTCCTAAGGCATCAAATTGGACCGTTATACTCTATTTAGTGTTCTTAGAAGTCTTAACTTGCTAGTTTAGCTTTTGGACAACGTTTCGTTAGGTAAAGAAGCCAATAGACCAAGTTAAGTTCAAAATTGCACGAAACGTGAAAAACTTGTC
Source organism: Tripterygium wilfordii (assembly GCF_013401445.1). NCBI lineage: Eukaryota > Viridiplantae > Streptophyta > Magnoliopsida > Celastrales > Celastraceae > Tripterygium > Tripterygium wilfordii. The sequence continues at coordinate 15,881 of NW_024056347.1, read as the reverse complement.
TATGCATAGAATTGAGCATTCCTAAGGCATCAAATTGGACCGTTATACTCTATTTAGTGTTCTTAGAAGTCTTAACTTGCTAGTTTAGCTTTTGGACAACGTTTCGTTAGGTAAAGAAGCCAATAGACCAAGTTAAGTTCAAAATTGCACGAAACGTGAAAAACTTGTCTATGCATAGAATTGAGCATTCCTAAGGCATCAAATTGGACCGTTATACTCTATTTAGTGTTCTTAGAAGTCTTAACTTGCTAGTTTAGCTTTTGGACAACGTTTCGTTAGGTAAAGAAGCCAATAGACCAAGTTAAGTTCAAAATTGCACGAAACGTGAAAAACTTGTCTATGCATAGAATTGAGCATTCCTAAGGCATCAAATTGGACCGTTATACTCTATTTAGTGTTCTTAGAAGTCTTAACTTGCTAGTTTAGCTTTTGGACAACGTTTCGTTAGGTAAAGAAGCCAATAGACCAAGTTAAGTTCAAAATTGCACGAAACGTGAAAAACTTGTCTATGCATAGAATTGAGCATTCCTAAGGCATCAAATTGGACCGTTATACTCTATTTAGTGTTCTTAGAAGTCTTAACTTGCTAGTTTAGCTTTTGGACAACGTTTCGTTAGGTAAAGAAGCCAATAGACCAAGTTAAGTTCAAAATTGCACGAAACGTGAAAAACTTGTCTATGCATAGAATTGAGCATTCCTAAGGCATCAAATTGGACCGTTATACTCTATTTAGTGTTCTTAGAAGTCTTAACTTGCTAGTTTAGCTTTTGGACAACGTTTCGTTAGGTAAAGAAGCCAATAGACCAAGTTAAGTTCAAAATTGCACGAAACGTGAAAAACTTGTCTATGCATAGAATTGAGCATTCCTAAGGCATCAAATTGGACCGTTATACTCTATTTAGTGTTCTTAGAAGTCTTAACTTGCTAGTTTAGCTTTTGGACAACGTTTCGTTAGGTAAAGAAGCCAATAGACCAAGTTAAGTTCAAAATTGCACGAAACGTGAAAAACTTGTCTATGCATAGAATTGAGCATTCCTAAGGCATCAAATTGGACCGTTATACTCTATTTAGTGTTCTTAGAAGTCTTAACTTGCTAGTTTAGCTTTTGGACAACGTTTCGTTAGGTAAAGAAGCCAATAGACCAAGTTAAGTTCAAAATTGCACGAAACGTGAAAAACTTGTCTATGCATAGAATTGAGCATTCCTAAGGCATCAAATTGGACCGTTATACTCTATTTAGTGTTCTTAGAAGTCTTAACTTGCTAGTTTAGCTTTTGGACAACGTTTCGTTAGGTAAAGAAGCCAATAGACCAAGTTAAGTTCAAAATTGCACGAAACGTGAAAAACTTGTCTATGCATAGAATTGAGCATTCCTAAGGCATCAAATTGGACCGTTATACTCTATTTAGTGTTCTTAGAAGTCTTAACTTGCTAGTTTAGCTTTTGGACAACGTTTCGTTAGGTAAAGAAGCCAATAGACCAAGTTAAGTTCAAAATTGCACGAAACGTGAAAAACTTGTCTATGCATAGAATTGAGCATTCCTAAGGCATCAAATTGGACCGTTATACTCTATTTAGTGTTCTTAGAAGTCTTAACTTGCTAGTTTAGCTTTTGGACAACGTTTCGTTAGGTAAAGAAGCCAATAGACCAAGTTAAGTTCAAAATTGCACGAAACGTGAAAAACTTGTCTATGCATAGAATTGAGCATTCCTAAGGCATCAAATTGGACCGTTATACTCTATTTAGTGTTCTTAGAAGTCTTAACTTGCTAGTTTAGCTTTTGGACAACGTTTCGTTAGGTAAAGAAGCCAATAGACCAAGTTAAGTTCAAAATTGCACGAAACGTGAAAAACTTGTCTATGCATAGAATTGAGCATTCCTAAGGCATCAAATTGGACCGTTATACTCTATTTAGTGTTCTTAGAAGTCTTAACTTGCTAGTTTAGCTTTTGGACAACGTTTCGTTAGGTAAAGAAGCCAATAGACCAAGTTAAGTTCAAAATTGCACGAAACGTGAAAAACTTGTCTATGCATAGAATTGAGCATTCCTAAGGCATCAAATTGGACCGTTATACTCTATTTAGTGTTCTTAGAAGTCTTAACTTGCTAGTTTAGCTTTTGGACAACGTTTCGTTAGGTAAAGAAGCCAATAGACCAAGTTAAGTTCAAAATTGCACGAAACGTGAAAAACTTGTCTATGCATAGAATTGAGCATTCCTAAGGCATCAAATTGGACCGTTATACTCTATTTAGTGTTCTTAGAAGTCTTAACTTGCTAGTTTAGCTTTTGGACAACGTTTCGTTAGGTAAAGAAGCCAATAGACCAAGTTAAGTTCAAAATTGCACGAAACGTGAAAAACTTGTCTATGCATAGAATTGAGCATTCCTAAGGCATCAAATTGGACCGTTATACTCTATTTAGTGTTCTTAGAAGTCTTAACTTGCTAGTTTAGCTTTTGGACAACGTTTCGTTAGGTAAAGAAGCCAATAGACCAAGTTAAGTTCAAAATTGCACGAAACGTGAAAAACTTGTCTATGCATAGAATTGAGCATTCCTAAGGCATCAAATTGGACCGTTATACTCTATTTAGTGTTCTTAGAAGTCTTAACTTGCTAGTTTAGCTTTTGGACAACGTTTCGTTAGGTAAAGAAGCCAATAGACCAAGTTAAGTTCAAAATTGCACGAAACGTGAAAAACTTGTCTATGCATAGAATTGAGCATTCCTAAGGCATCAAATTGGACCGTTATACTCTATTTAGTGTTCTTAGAAGTCTTAACTTGCTAGTTTAGCTTTTGGACAACGTTTCGTTAGGTAAAGAAGCCAATAGACCAAGTTAAGTTCAAAATTGCACGAAACGTGAAAAACTTGTCTATGCATAGAATTGAGCATTCCTAAGGCATCAAATTGGACCGTTATACTCTATTTAGTGTTCTTAGAAGTCTTAACTTGCTAGTTTAGCTTTTGGACAACGTTTCGTTAGGTAAAGAAGCCAATAGACCAAGTTAAGTTCAAAATTGCACGAAACGTGAAAAACTTGTCTATGCATAGAATTGAGCATTCCTAAGGCATCAAATTGGACCGTTATACTCTATTTAGTGTTCTTAGAAGTCTTAACTTGCTAGTTTAGCTTTTGGACAACGTTTCGTTAGGTAAAGAAGCCAATAGACCAAGTTAAGTTCAAAATTGCACGAAACGTGAAAAACTTGTCTATGCATAGAATTGAGCATTCCTAAGGCATCAAATTGGACCGTTATACTCTATTTAGTGTTCTTAGAAGTCTTAACTTGCTAGTTTAGCTTTTGGACAACGTTTCGTTAGGTAAAGAAGCCAATAGACCAAGTTAAGTTCAAAATTGCACGAAACGTGAAAAACTTGTCTATGCATAGAATTGAGCATTCCTAAGGCATCAAATTGGACCGTTATACTCTATTTAGTGTTCTTAGAAGTCTTAACTTGCTAGTTTAGCTTTTGGACAACGTTTCGTTAGGTAAAGAAGCCAATAGACCAAGTTAAGTTCAAAATTGCACGAAACGTGAAAAACTTGTCTATGCATAGAATTGAGCATTCCTAAGGCATCAAATTGGACCGTTATACTCTATTTAGTGTTCTTAGAAGTCTTAACTTGCTAGTTTAGCTTTTGGACAACGTTTCGTTAGGTAAAGAAGCCAATAGACCAAGTTAAGTTCAAAATTGCACGAAACGTGAAAAACTTGTCTATGCATAGAATTGAGCATTCCTAAGGCATCAAATTGGACCGTTATACTCTATTTAGTGTTCTTAGAAGTCTTAACTTGCTAGTTTAGCTTTTGGACAACGTTTCGTTAGGTAAAGAAGCCAATAGACCAAGTTAAGTTCAAAATTGCACGAAACGTGAAAAACTTGTCTATGCATAGAATTGAGCATTCCTAAGGCATCAAATTGGACCGTTATACTCTATTTAGTGTTCTTAGAAGTCTTAACTTGCTAGTTTAGCTTTTGGACAACGTTTCGTTAGGTAAAGAAGCCAATAGACCAAGTTAAGTTCAAAATTGCACGAAACGTGAAAAACTTGTCTATGCATAGAATTGAGCATTCCTAAGGCATCAAATTGGACCGTTATACTCTATTTAGTGTTCTTAGAAGTCTTAACTTGCTAGTTTAGCTTTTGGACAACGTTTCGTTAGGTAAAGAAGCCAATAGACCAAGTTAAGTTCAAAATTGCACGAAACGTGAAAAACTTGTCTATGCATAGAATTGAGCATTCCTAAGGCATCAAATTGGACCGTTATACTCTATTTAGTGTTCTTAGAAGTCTTAACTTGCTAGTTTAGCTTTTGGACAACGTTTCGTTAGGTAAAGAAGCCAATAGACCAAGTTAAGTTCAAAATTGCACGAAACGTGAAAAACTTGTCTATGCATAGAATTGAGCATTCCTAAGGCATCAAATTGGACCGTTATACTCTATTTAGTGTTCTTAGAAGTCTTAACTTGCTAGTTTAGCTTTTGGACAACGTTTCGTTAGGTAAAGAAGCCAATAGACCAAGTTAAGTTCAAAATTGCACGAAACGTGAAAAACTTGTCTATGCATAGAATTGAGCATTCCTAAGGCATCAAATTGGACCGTTATACTCTATTTAGTGTTCTTAGAAGTCTTAACTTGCTAGTTTAGCTTTTGGACAACGTTTCGTTAGGTAAAGAAGCCAATAGACCAAGTTAAGTTCAAAATTGCACGAAACGTGAAAAACTTGTCTATGCATAGAATTGAGCATTCCTAAGGCATCAAATTGGACCGTTATACTCTATTTAGTGTTCTTAGAAGTCTTAACTTGCTAGTTTAGCTTTTGGACAACGTTTCGTTAGGTAAAGAAGCCAATAGACCAAGTTAAGTTCAAAATTGCACGAAACGTGAAAAACTTGTCTATGCATAGAATTGAGCATTCCTAAGGCATCAAATTGGACCGTTATACTCTATTTAGTGTTCTTAGAAGTCTTAACTTGCTAGTTTAGCTTTTGGACAACGTTTCGTTAGGTAAAGAAGCCAATAGACCAAGTTAAGTTCAAAATTGCACGAAACGTGAAAAACTTGTCTATGCATAGAATTGAGCATTCCTAAGGCATCAAATTGGACCGTTATACTCTATTTAGTGTTCTTAGAAGTCTTAACTTGCTAGTTTAGCTTTTGGACAACGTTTCGTTAGGTAAAGAAGCCAATAGACCAAGTTAAGTTCAAAATTGCACGAAACGTGAAAAACTTGTCTATGCATAGAATTGAGCATTCCTAAGGCATCAAATTGGACCGTTATACTCTATTTAGTGTTCTTAGAAGTCTTAACTTGCTAGTTTAGCTTTTGGACAACGTTTCGTTAGGTAAAGAAGCCAATAGACCAAGTTAAGTTCAAAATTGCACGAAACGTGAAAAACTTGTCTATGCATAGAATTGAGCATTCCTAAGGCATCAAATTGGACCGTTATACTCTATTTAGTGTTCTTAGAAGTCTTAACTTGCTAGTTTAGCTTTTGGACAACGTTTCGTTAGGTAAAGAAGCCAATAGACCAAGTTAAGTTCAAAATTGCACGAAACGTGAAAAACTTGTCTATGCATAGAATTGAGCATTCCTAAGGCATCAAATTGGACCGTTATACTCTATTTAGTGTTCTTAGAAGTCTTAACTTGCTAGTTTAGCTTTTGGACAACGTTTCGTTAGGTAAAGAAGCCAATAGACCAAGTTAAGTTCAAAATTGCACGAAACGTGAAAAACTTGTCTATGCATAGAATTGAGCATTCCTAAGGCATCAAATTGGACCGTTATACTCTATTTAGTGTTCTTAGAAGTCTTAACTTGCTAGTTTAGCTTTTGGACAACGTTTCGTTAGGTAAAGAAGCCAATAGACCAAGTTAAGTTCAAAATTGCACGAAACGTGAAAAACTTGTCTATGCATAGAATGAGCATTCCTAAGGCATCAAATTGGACCGTTATACTCTATTTAGTGTTCTTAGAAGTCTTAACTTGCTAGTTTAGCTTTTGGACAACGTTTCGTTAGGTAAAGAAGCCAATAGACCAAGTTAAGTTCAAAATTGCACGAAACGTGAAAAACTTGTCTATGCATAGAATTGAGCATTCCTAAGGCATCAAATTGGACCGTTATACTCTATTTAGTGTTCTTAGAAGTCTTAACTTGCTAGTTTAGCTTTTGGACAACGTTTCGTTAGGTAAAGAAGCCAATAGACCAAGTTAAGTTCAAAATTGCACGAAACGTGAAAAACTTGTCTATGCATAGAATTGAGCATTCCTAAGGCATCAAATTGGACCGTTATACTCTATTTAGTGTTCTTAGAAGTCTTAACTTGCTAGTTTAGCTTTTGGACAACGTTTCGTTAGGTAAAGAAGCCAATAGACCAAGTTAAGTTCAAAATTGCACGAAACGTGAAAAACTTGTCTATGCATAGAATTGAGCATTCCTAAGGCATCAAATTGGACCGTTATACTCTATTTAGTGTTCTTAGAAGTCTTAACTTGCTAGTTTAGCTTTTGGACAACGTTTCGTTAGGTAAAGAAGCCAATAGACCAAGTTAAGTTCAAAATTGCACGAAACGTGAAAAACTTGTCTATGCATAGAATTGAGCATTCCTAAGGCATCAAATTGGACCGTTATACTCTATTTAGTGTTCTTAGAAGTCTTAACTTGCTAGTTTAGCTTTTGGACAACGTTTCGTTAGGTAAAGAAGCCAATAGACCAAGTTAAGTTCAAAATTGCACGAAACGTGAAAAACTTGTCTATGCATAGAATTGAGCATTCCTAAGGCATCAAATTGGACCGTTATACTCTATTTAGTGTTCTTAGAAGTCTTAACTTGCTAGTTTAGCTTTTGGACAACGTTTCGTTAGGTAAAGAAGCCAATAGACCAAGTTAAGTTCAAAATTGCACGAAACGTGAAAAACTTGTCTATGCATAGAATTGAGCATTCCTAAGGCATCAAATTGGACCGTTATACTCTATTTAGTGTTCTTAGAAGTCTTAACTTGCTAGTTTAGCTTTTGGACAACGTTTCGTTAGGTAAAGAAGCCAATAGACCAAGTTAAGTTCAAAATTGCACGAAACGTGAAAAACTTGTCTATGCATAGAATTGAGCATTCCTAAGGCATCAAATTGGACCGTTATACTCTATTTAGTGTTCTTAGAAGTCTTAACTTGCTAGTTTAGCTTTTGGACAACGTTTCGTTAGGTAAAGAAGCCAATAGACCAAGTTAAGTTCAAAATTGCACGAAACGTGAAAAACTTGTCTATGCATAGAATTGAGCATTCCTAAGGCATCAAATTGGACCGTTATACTCTATTTAGTGTTCTTCGAAGTCTTAACTTGCTAGTTTAGCTTTTGGACAACGTTTCGTTAGGTAAAGAAGCCAATAGACCAAGTTAAGTTCAAAATTGCACGAAACGTGAAAAACTTGTCTATGCATAGAATTGAGCATTCCTAAGGCATCAAATTGGACCGTTATACTCTATTTAGTGTTCTTAGAAGTCTTAACTTGCTAGTTTAGCTTTTGGACAACGTTTCGTTAGGTAAAGAAGCCAATAGACCAAGTTAAGTTCAAAATTGCACGAAACGTGAAAAACTTGTCTATGCATAGAATTGAGCATTCCTAAGGCATCAAATTGGACCGTTATACTCTATTTAGTGTTCTTAGAAGTCTTAACTTGCTAGTTTAGCTTTTGGACAACGTTTCGTTAGGTAAAGAAGCCAATAGACCAAGTTAAGTTCAAAATTGCACGAAACGTGAAAAACTTGTCTATGCATAGAATTGAGCATTCCTAAGGCATCAAATTGGACCGTTATACTCTATTTAGTGTTCTTAGAAGTCTTAACTTGCTAGTTTAGCTTTTGGACAACGTTTCGTTAGGTAAAGAAGCCAATAGACCAAGTTAAGTTCAAAATTGCACGAAACGTGAAAAACTTGTCTATGCATAGAATTGAGCATTCCTAAGGCATCAAATTGGACCGTTATACTCTATTTAGTGTTCTTAGAAGTCTTAACTTGCTAGTTTAGCTTTTGGACAACGTTTCGTTAGGTAAAGAAGCCAATAGACCAAGTTAAGTTCAAAATTGCACGAAACGTGAAAAACTTGTCTATGCATAGAATTGAGCATTCCTAAGGCATCAAATTGGACCGTTATACTCTATTTAGTGTTCTTAGAAGTCTTAACTTGCTAGTTTAGCTTTTGGACAACGTTTCGTTAGGTAAAGAAGCCAATAGACCAAGTTAAGTTCAAAATTGCACGAAACGTGAAAAACTTGTCTATGCATAGAATTGAGCATTCCTAAGGCATCAAATTGGACCGTTATACTCTATTTAGTGTTCTTAGAAGTCTTAACTTGCTAGTTTAGCTTTTGGACAACGTTTCGTTAGGTAAAGAAGCCAATAGACCAAGTTAAGTTCAAAATTGCACGAAACGTGAAAAACTTGTCTATGCATAGAATTGAGCATTCCTAAGGCATCAAATTGGACCGTTATACTCTATTTAGTGTTCTTCGAAGTCTTAACTTGCTAGTTTAGCTTTTGGACAACGTTTCGTTAGGTAAAGAAGCCAATAGACCAAGTTAAGTTCAAAATTGCACGAAACGTGAAAAACTTGTCTATGCATAGAATTGAGCATTCCTAAGGCATCAAATTGGACCGTTATACTCTATTTAGTGTTCTTAGAAGTCTTAACTTGCTAGTTTAGCTTTTGGACAACGTTTCGTTAGGTAAGAAGCCAATAGACCAAGTTAAGTTCAAAATTGCACGAAACGTGAAAAAACTTGTCTATGCATAGAATTGAGCATTCCTAAGGCATCAAATTGGACCGTTATACTCTATTTAGTGTTCTTAGAAGTCTTAACTTGCTAGTTTAGCTTTTGGACAACGTTTCGTTAGGTAAAGAAGCCAATAGACCAAGTTAAGTTCAAAATTGCACGAAACGTGAAAAACTTGTCTATGCATAGAATTGAGCATTCCTAAGGCATCAAATTGGACCGTTATACTCTATTTAGTGTTCTTAGAAGTCTTAACTTGCTAGTTTAGCTTTTGGACAACGTTTCGTTAGGTAAAGAAGCCAATAGACCAAGTTAAGTTCAAAATTGCACGAAACGTGAAAAACTTGTCTATGCATAGAATTGAGCATTCCTAAGGCATCAAATTGGACCGTTATACTCTATTTAGTGTTCTTAGAAGTCTTAACTTGCTAGTTTAGCTTTTGGACAACGTTTCGTTAGGTAAAGAAGCCAATAGACCAAGTTAAGTTCAAAATTGCACGAAACGTGAAAAACTTGTCTATGCATAGAATTGAGCATTCCTAAGGCATCAAATTGGACCGTTATACTCTATTTAGTGTTCTTAGAAGTCTTAACTTGCTAGTTTAGCTTTTGGACAACGTTTCGTTAGGTAAAGAAGCCAATAGACCAAGTTAAGTTCAAAATTGCACGAAACGTGAAAAACTTGTCTATGCATAGAATTGAGCATTCCTAAGGCATCAAATTGGACCGTTATACTCTATTTAGTGTTCTTAGAAGTCTTAACTTGCTAGTTTAGCTTTTGGACAACGTTTCGTTAGGTAAAGAAGCCAATAGACCAAGTTAAGTTCAAAATTGCACGAAACGTGAAAAACTTGTCTATGCATAGAATTGAGCATTCCTAAGGCATCAAATTGGACCGTTATACTCTATTTAGTGTTCTTAGAAGTCTTAACTTGCTAGTTTAGCTTTTGGACAACGTTTCGTTAGGTAAAGAAGCCAATAGACCAAGTTAAGTTCAAAATTGCACGAAACGTGAAAAACTTGTCTATGCATAGAATTGAGCATTCCTAAGGCATCAAATTGGACCGTTATACTCTATTTAGTGTTCTTAGAAGTCTTAACTTGCTAGTTTAGCTTTTGGACAACGTTTCGTTAGGTAAAGAAGCCAATAGACCAAGTTAAGTTCAAAATTGCACGAAACGTGAAAAACTTGTCTATGCATAGAATTGAGCATTCCTAAGGCATCAAATTGGACCGTTATACTCTATTTAGTGTTCTTAGAAGTCTTAACTTGCTAGTTTAGCTTTTGGACAACGTTTCGTTAGGTAAAGAAGCCAATAGACCAAGTTAAGTTCAAAATTGCACGAAACGTGAAAAACTTGTCTATGCATAGAATTGAGCATTCCTAAGGCATCAAATTGGACCGTTATACTCTATTTAGTGTTCTTCGAAGTCTTAACTTGCTAGTTTAGCTTTTGGACAACGTTTCGTTAGGTAAAGAAGCCAATAGACCAAGTTAAGTTCAAAATTGCACGAAACGTGAAAAACTTGTCTATGCATAGAATTGAGCATTCCTAAGGCATCAAATTGGACCGTTATACTCTATTTAGTGTTCTTAGAAGTCTTAACTTGCTAGTTTAGCTTTTGGACAACGTTTCGTTAGGTAAAGAAGCCAATAGACCAAGTTAAGTTCAAAATTGCACGAAACGTGAAAAACTTGTCTATGCATAGAATTGAGCATTCCTAAGGCATCAAATTGGACCGTTATACTCTATTTAGTGTTCTTAGAAGTCTTAACTTGCTAGTTTAGCTTTTGGACAACGTTTCGTTAGGTAAAGAAGCCAATAGACCAAGTTAAGTTCAAAATTGCACGAAACGTGAAAAACTTGTCTATGCATAGAATTGAGCATTCCTAAGGCATCAAATTGGACCGTTATACTCTATTTAGTGTTCTTAGAAGTCTTAACTTGCTAGTTTAGCTTTTGGACAACGTTTCGTTAGGTAAAGAAGCCAATAGACCAAGTTAAGTTCAAAATTGCACGAAACGTGAAAAACTTGTCTATGCATAGAATTGAGCATTCCTAAGGCATCAAATTGGACCGTTATACTCTATTTAGTGTTCTTAGAAGTCTTAACTTGCTAGTTTAGCTTTTGGACAACGTTTCGTTAGGTAAAGAAGCCAATAGACCAAGTTAAGTTCAAAATTGCACGAAACGTGAAAAACTTGTCTATGCATAGAATTGAGCATTCCTAAGGCATCAAATTGGACCGTTATACTCTATTTAGTGTTCTTAGAAGTCTTAACTTGCTAGTTTAGCTTTTGGACAACGTTTCGTTAGGTAAAGAAGCCAATAGACCAAGTTAAGTTCAAAATTGCACGAAACGTGAAAAACTTGTCTATGCATAGAATTGAGCATTCCTAAGGCATCAAATTGGACCGTTATACTCTATTTAGTGTTCTTAGAAGTCTTAACTTGCTAGTTTAGCTTTTGGACAACGTTTCGTTAGGTAAAGAAGCCAATAGACCAAGTTAAGTTCAAAATTGCACGAAACGTGAAAAACTTGTCTATGCATAGAATTGAGCATTCCTAAGGCATCAAATTGGACCGTTATACTCTATTTAGTGTTCTTAGAAGTCTTAACTTGCTAGTTTAGCTTTTGGACAACGTTTCGTTAGGTAAAGAAGCCAATAGACCAAGTTAAGTTCAAAATTGCACGAAACGTGAAAAACTTGTCTATGCATAGAATTGAGCATTCCTAAGGCATCAAATTGGACCGTTATACTCTATTTAGTGTTCTTAGAAGTCTTAACTTGCTAGTTTAGCTTTTGGACAACGTTTCGTTAGGTAAAGAAGCCAATAGACCAAGTTAAGTTCAAATTGCACGAAACGTGAAAAACTTGTCTATGCATAGAATTGAGCATTCCTAAGGCATCAAATTGGACCGTTATACTCTATTTAGTGTTCTTAGAAGTCTTAACTTGCTAGTTTAGCTTTTGGACAACGTTTCGTTAGGTAAAGAAGCCAATAGACCAAGTTAAGTTCAAAATTGCACGAAACGTGAAAAACTTGTCTATGCATAGAATTGAGCATTCCTAAGGCATCAAATTGGACCGTTATACTCTATTTAGTGTTCTTAGAAGTCTTAACTTGCTAGTTTAGCTTTTGGACAACGTTTCGTTAGGTAAAGAAGCCAATAGACCAAGTTAAGTTCAAAATTGCACGAAACGTGAAAAACTTGTCTATGCATAGAATTGAGCATTCCTAAGGCATCAAATGGACCGTTATACTCTATTTAGTGTTCTTAGAAGTCTTAACTTGCTAGTTTAGCTTTTGGACACGTTTCGTTAGGTAAAGAAGCCAATAGACCAAGTTAAGTTCAAAATTGCACGAAACGTGAAAAACTTGTCTATGCATAGAATTGAGCATTCCTAAGGTATCAAATTGGACCGTTATACTCTATTTAGTGTTCTTAGAAGTCTTAACTTGCTAGTTTAGCTTTTGGACATCGTTTCGTTAGGTAAAGAAGCCAATAGACCAAGTTAAGTTCAAAATTGCACGAAACGTGAAAAACTTGTCTATGCATAGAATTGAGCATTCCTAAGGCATCAAAATTGGACCGTTATACTCTATTTAGTGTTCTTCGAAGTCTTAACTTGCTAGTTTAGCTTTTGGACATCGTTTCGTTAGGTAAAGAAGCCAATAGACCAAGTTAAGTTCAAAATTGCACGAAACGTGAAAAACTTGTCTATGCATAGAATTGAGCATTCCTAAGGCATCAAATTGGACCGTTATACTCTATTTAGTGTTCTTAGAAGTCTTAACTTGCTAGTTTAGCTTTTGGACATCGTTTCGTTAGGTAAAGAAGCCAATAGACCAAGTTAAGTTCAAAATTGCACGAAACGTGAAAAACTTGTCTATGCATAGAATTGAGCATTCCTAAGGCATCAAATTGGACCGTTATACTCTATTTAGTGTTCTTCGAAGTCTTAACTTGCTAGTTTAGCTTTTGGACAACGTTTCGTTAGGTAAAGAAGCCAATAGACCAAGTTAAGTTCAAAATTGCACGAAACGTGAAAAACTTGTCTATGCATAGAATTGAGCATTCCTAAGGCATCAAATTGGACCGTATACTCTATTTAGTGTTCTTAGAAGTCTTAACTTGCTAGTTTAGCTTTTGGACAACGTTTCGTTAGGTAAAGAAGCCAATAGACCAAGTTAAGTTCAAATTGCACGAAACGTGAAAAACTTGTCTATGCATAGAATTGAGCATTCCTAAGGCATCAAATTGGACCGTTATACTCTATTTAGTGTTCTTAGAAGTCTTAACTTGCTAGTTTAGCTTTTGGACAACGTTTCGTTAGGTAAAGAAGCCAATAGACCAAGTTAAGTTCAAAATTGCACGAAACGTGAAAAACTTGTCTATGCATAGAATTGAGCATTCCTAAGGCATCAAATTGGACCGTTATACTCTATTTAGTGTTCTTAGAAGTCTTAACTTGCTAGTTTAGCTTTTGGACAACGTTTCGTTAGGTAAAGAAGCCAATAGACCAAGTTAAGTTCAAAATTGCACGAAACGTGAAAAACTTGTCTATGCATAGAATTGAGCATTCCTAAGGCATCAAATGGACCGTTATACTCTATTTAGTGTTCTTAGAAGTCTTAACTTGCTAGTTTAGCTTTTGGACAACGTTTCGTTAGGTAAAGAAGCCAATAGACCAAGTTAAGTTCAAAATTGCACGAACGTGAAAAACTTGTCCTATGCATAGAATTGAGCATTCCTAAGGCATCAAATGGACCGTTATACTCTATTTAGTGTTCTTAGAAGTCTTAACTTGCTAGTTTATCTTTTGGACAACGTTTCGTTAGGTAAAGAAGCCAATAGACCAAGTTAAGTTCAAAATTGCACGAAACGTGAAAAACTTGTCTATGCATAGAATTGAGCATTCCTAAGGCATCAAATTGGACCGTTATACTCTATTTAGTGTTCTTAGAAGTCTTAACTTGCTAGTTTAGCTTTTGGACAACGTTTCGTTAGGTAAAGAAGCCAATAGACCAAGTTAAGTTCAAAATTGCACGAAACGTGAAAAAACTTGTCTATGCATAGAATTGAGCATTCCTAAGGCATCAAAATTGGACCGTTATACTCTATTTAGTGTTCTTAGAAGTCTTAACTTGCTAGTTTAGCTTTTGGACAACGTTTCGTTAGGTAAAGAAGCCAATAGACCAAGTTAAGTTCAAAATTGCACGAAACGTGAAAAACTTGTCTATGCATAGAATTGAGCATTCCTAAGGCATCAAATTGGACCGTTATACTCTATTTAGTGTTCTTAGAAGTCTTAACTTGCTAGTTTAGCTTTTGGACAATCGTTTCGTTAGGTAAAGAAGCCAATAGACCAAGTTAAGTTCAAAATTGCACGAAACGTGAAAACTTGTCTATGCATAGAATTGAGCATTCCTAAGGCATCAAATGGACCGTTATACTCTATTTAGTGTTCTTAGAAGTCTTAACTTGCTAGTTTAGCTTTTGGACAATCGTTTCGTTAGGTAAAGAAGCCAATAGACCAAGTTAAGTTCAAAATTGCACGAAACGTGAAAAACTTGTCTATGCATAGAATTGAGCATTCCTAAGGCATCAAATTAGGACCGTTATACTCTATTTAGTGTTCTTAGAAGTCTTAACTTGCTAGTTTTAGCTTTGGACAACGTTTCGTTAGGTAAAGAAGCCAATAGACCAAGTTAAGTTCAAAATTGCACGAAACGTGGAAAAACTTGTCTATGCATAGAATTGAGCATTCCTAAGGCATCAAATTGGACCGTTATACTCTATTTAGTGTTCTTAGAAGTCTTAACTTGCTAGTTTAGCTTTTGGACAACGTTTCGTTAGGTAAAGAAGCCAATAGACCAAGTTAAGTTCAAAATTGCACGAAACGTGAAAAACTTGTCTATGCATAGAATTGAGCATTCCTAAGGCATCAAATTGGACCGTTATACTCTATTTAGTGTTCTTAGAAGTCTTAACTTGCTAGTTTAGCTTTTGGACAACGTTTCGTTAGGTAAAGAAGCCAATAGACCAAGTTAAGTTCAAAATTGCACGAAACGTGAAAAAACTTGTCCTATGCATAGAATTGAGCATTCCTAAGGCATCAAATTGGACCGTTATACTCTATTTAGTGTTCTTCGAAGTCTTAACTTGCTAGTTTAGCTTTTGGACATACGTTTCGTTAGGTAAAGAAGCCAATAGACCAAGTTAAGTTCAAAATTGCACGAAACGTGAAAAACTTGTCTATGCATAGAATTGAGCATTCCTAAGGCATCAAATTGGACCGTTATACTCTATTTAGTGTTCTTAGAAGTCTTAACTTGCTAGTTTAGCTTTTGGACAATCGTTTCGTTAGGTAAATAAGCCAATAGACCAAGTTAAGTTCAAAATTGCACGAAACGTGAAAAACTTGTCTATGCATAGAATTGAACATTCCTAAGGCATCAAATAGGACCGTTATACTCTATTTAGTGTTCTTAGAAGTCTTAACTTGCTAGTTTATCTTTTGGACAACGTTTCGTTAGGTAAAGAAGCCAATAGACCAAGTTAAGTTCAAAATTGCACCGAAACGTGAAAAACTTGTCTATGCATAGAATTTGAGCATTCCTAAGCATCAAAATGGACGTTATACTCTATTTAGTGTTCTTAGAAGTCTTAACTTGCTAGTTTAGCTTTTGGACATCGTTTCGTTAGGTAAAGAAGCCAATAGACCAAGTTAAGTTCAAATTGCACGAAACGTGAAAACTTGTCTATGCATAGAATTGAGCATTCCTAAGGCATCAAATTGACCGTTATAACTCTATTTAGTGTTCTTCGAAGTCTTAACTTGCTAGTTTAGCTTTTGGAACATCGTTTCGTTAGGTAAGAAGCCAATAGGACCAAGTTAAGTTCAAAATTGCACGAACGTGAAAATTGTCTATGCATAGAATTGAGCATTCCTAAGGCATCAAATCGGACCGTATACTCCTATTTAGGTTCTTAGAAGTCTTAACTTGCTAGTTTTGCTCTTTGGACAAGCGTTTCGTTAGGTAAAGAAGCCAATAGACCAAGTTAAGTTCAAAATTACACGAAACGTGAAAAACTT